>NW_025780958.1:0-44166 GCF_021130785.1 Homalodisca vitripennis | reverse complement strand
TCATATTGTATGACCTGTTTCGGCAAGAATATACGTAATTAGACAAAATTAACACTTGTAGCTTTGTTCCCTATCTCCCGATTTATTCCAAGTAAGGCCTCAAGAATTCCATAAACTTATTCTTAGTAGTAACTTAGTTACTTAGAGTTACTTGAGTTACTTGAAGCTTAAAGGATATGACTTATGTCCGTAAACACTCCAAGCCATTTGTCCGTAACACCAACCATCCACATGCATCCAATCTACAGAGTGTATCCTTTTTATTTTTGTTTTAACTGATATTCTGTGGAAATTTTGTCCCTGGAGTTTTCTGTGACTACAAAATAAATCTTTCGTCTGGGAAACATTATTGCTGTTATTTAAAATGTCTAATTGTGAAGATTCTCATTCACTTGCAAATAACCCGTGTCTTAGAGCTCAAGCATTTCACACTCTCGATTACAAGGTTGTTTTAAAATGGCTATTTTATGGACATTCAATGACAACATTTCGCGGGTTTCAGAAAGAAAAAACAGACCAAACCTATTACGGAAGGTTATTCTCTATTAAGAACTTTTACAAATTCGATAAGGAATTTATTAGTTTAATGTACTACTAATTTCTTCTATTAAGATATAATGGGAACGTGGCATTAAAGCTTATATTTTCTTGTTCATGGGCACTAAATAGATGGATTTTGATCTAATACTCACTAAGTTTGTTATTATTAGTGAAATTAAAAAAGAGCACCAAAACAATAATATATAATTTCCTGTTATTACAGTTTGCTTGTCTAGATCCAAAGAGATACCTGTCTCATCTAGCATATTAAATAACCAATATCAGTATTATGTTATAGAATTATAGTGAGGACGAAAAATGAAAACCAATAAACAATTTTATTAATCACAAGTTTGTCAGCTTTTGCTATTATCTCGGTTGAATGGTTCGAGATAACATTGGTCAATAAAAACACCAAAAATAGTTTTTATATATGGAAGATGACTCAAAGACTTATCGTATGCCATTGTCACGTACAGTTGAAGTGAGGAAACAAATTGTATTACTTTAGTATCTTCCGTTTTGAAGAAAATGCATCTAAATTAACAATGTGGTACATAAAAAGAATAATTCGCTGTTTCGCTTGTATCATTAATTCCACAGTATAGTGTAAGCATTATAATGCATTATGGTTAGCATTATTACAATAAATTCGCTATAGCGAGTTAAAAAGTAAATGTTTGGTAAACCAAGGATAATTGTTGATTTATGTCTATAGCAAATAATAAGTAACATTTTTGTGCTATAATTTGTAAATTGTAAAAAAGTAAATTCATAGTAGTTGTGTATATTTAATACGATTATTATTGTTATATTCAATAAACGTTTACCTTATGAACATCTATAAGGCTACTATCATGTATGTAAACCTAACTACTACAGTGCACAGTATTTATACACCATTTTACTAGTTGTAGGTAAATCAATTTCTTAATTTACTTTATCCTGTGAACCACGTAATCAACATGCTTAGAAGGGAAGTTATATATAATGAACATAGATTGTCACAAGATTTTCAGCTTTTGCTATTATCTCGATTGAATGGCACAGCATTGGTCAATAAAAAGGTTCCTAACTACTAATTTCTTAGGAAAGCAATTTCTGTATAGTGTACATTGAGACAAAGGTATAAATAGGAATGTCCCAGAATCATTATCGTCTCCATGACAACCAAAGTTTACATGGACGTCACGCGACTCCCTTTTTTTTGAGTGAGAGGCAGGAAAAATGCAATTACGCACGCAGGTGGGCCACTCTGTAGTGTGGGACTCCCCTAAAAACGGGTTTACCCACTAAAAAACCTCCTATACTCTTTAGGATTCTAACCTGGGATTGTTTATCACATTGCTTCAGGCTAGGCCTAAATTTGGCTTAAGCCCGTGGGGCTCGCTCCTTATCCAGCTGCTCGGATCAAGGGATCTGGGCCACTTCGCGGTCCAGATTGGGTTTCTTTTCCAGGAGGATGCCCAGAACAGAACTGTGATAAACAATTCCCAGTTCCCCTCATCCTCCATTATCATTTTCGCAGGACCGTATCCACCGAAAAAACCCCGAGTTTTCTTGTGGCCTCCAGGCGGGGCCTTTCCAACGCGGACAGCGGAAGTCCCGGGCAGTAGATGCAATCCGGTGAACCGGTCTTGCCCATCCGGTTCAGGTACGACTTGAAATAGCCGTGACCTGTCAGGAAAACTGCGTGAGGTAGTAGTCCACCTCGCCATGCCGCCTTTCGACCCATGGTTGAACCTGCTCGATGAGTCGCGCAGTCCATCGTCCTCGGGTTTCGTGCTCCCAGCTGTGTTGCCACTGCTGGAAGGTTCGGGCACGCTCTTCGGATCTTGCTGCGTCCTTGCCGATTTCGCCTTGTCTCTGATAAATCGCCTTCCTATCCCCTGCCAAGATCTTGACAGGAATGACTCCGGCAACCACCAGGACGCCAGGCTCGGATACTGTCCGACAGGCAGAACACACCCGGAGCGCAGCTTGACGCTGAACCCGGGTGAGTCGCAACCTATAACATTCCTTGGCAAGAGCGTCTGCCCACACCTCTGCCCCATAAAGGAGCACGGACTGGACTGCGGACATCAATAACCGTTCTTTTGCTGGACCGAGGACCCCCAACATTGGCCACCAGCTTACTAAGATAAGAGACCACCTTAGCAGCCTTGTCCGCCTAACAGAAGATCTGGTCTCTCCAGCTTAACTTATTGTCCACCATGACTCCGAGGTAGTACCTTGGCGGCCACGCGTTGACTGGACCACTTCCCTTCCACTCGCAGTGGGACGACGGGGTCAATTCTCTTCTTTGTGAGAATCATGATCTCCGTCTTGCTCAGAGCAAGCGAAAGACCGTGATCGGACATCCAGGCGTTGACCACTCGCATGACCTGGTTCAACTTTAGCTGGGCCAGCTTCAACGTTGCGTGCGGCGATGAGAGCCGCAACGTCATCGGCGTACCCAACTAAGACGGTTTCCCTCTGGCATCTCGGATCTCAGGAGGCTGTCATAAAGCGATATTCCAGAGATCCGAGTCGAGTATTGAACCCTTCGCGGCACCAGAGGTGACTTCCGCCGTCCGCGCTCCGTCTCGAGTGTCATATATCAGACACCTAGAACGGAGGTAGTCCTCGATGAGACCGCAACAGATACGTTGGAATGCGGAAGGTGTCACGATGTGCATCCAACATATCGACCCATCTCGCCGAGTTGAAGGCATTATTGACATCAAGCGTAACAAGAAGCACTACTCGGCGGGGAGAAAATGGTTGTGGCTCTCGGCTCTCTCAACTGCTTTCTGTACTTCCGTAATCGCGTCGATTCTTGATCGTCCCCTTTCTGAAGCCGTACTGACGAGGGCAAAGGTCCCCGACAGCTACCACGGCAGAAATCAGGCGGGAAACGGATCAATGTTTCAAAAAGTTTTTCCAGCAGTGTCCAGCATGCAGAGAGGTCTGTAGTACGACGGCAGCTCTGGATCACCTTTTCCCTTACTAATAAGCACCAGTCTGGCGGTTTTCCAGGGAGATGGAAAACACTCCTTCAAACCAAGCAGGCATTGTACATTCTCAGCAACAACCCGGGATTGATGGTGAAAATCTTCTTCAGAGCCTCGCTGAGAATCCCGTCCGGGCCGGGAGCCTTGTTGCTCTTCAGGGTGAGAACGGAGGTTTCCCAAACTCCTCAATAGTAAAAAGCGGAACGCTCTCCACTCGTTCGAAGTCAACTAGTGGTCGCTGTGGATGTACAGTAAACAGGGCAGGGACGATCCTCTCCATCGTGGTGCCCTCCATGATGGAGGTGGTGGAGAGCGGGCACCGAGTTTCTGGGTCACAACTTTGTAACCCAAACCCCAAGGATAGGAATCCAACGTCGTCCCGAAGTTTCCTCCAGCTTGCTCCTGTTGATAGCTCGGCGGAGAGACTTTCTCGCAGCTTTGTAGACATCCGACTTACGAACTCTATCTGCAGGAATTCTCGCTCTAGTGGCGGCACGTTTTGCTCTAAGGCATGTTCTTCTGAGTTCCGCTATCTCTTCAGTCCACCAGTAGACGGGTTGCTTGTCGCGGCGGAGTTTCCTTCGCGGCATAGACCGGTCACAGGCCGAGACAAAAAGTTCCATCGTGGATGTTACTAAAGCTTCGGCGCCAGCCTCACCAGGATTCGCCTGCGCTCCCCCGAGAGATGACCTCGGTGAACTTGACCACGTCCAGTTATTGGTGTTTCCACCGGCGTGGGCCCATCCCTGGATGCGGAAACTCTACGGTTTAAATCACATTTACAACCTTTAAAATCTAATTTACTATTGAAATCAACTGATCTAAGAAATAACTGTGATAATTATAAACGTATAAATATTTATCTCCTCTTGATAGTTTAAATATTTGCATTATTAATAGCCAATACTACAAAAAAACATGTTTGGCGTGTTTCAGCTTTAGGAAGCGAAAAATATAAAAGCTCTCAAGTTTGTAAAAACATTGAAATTTTACAAACTATAACGGAATATAATTACTTATAGATGTTAAACAAAACGTAATAAATTTATGTATCCAATTATTAAGAAATGAGCAACTAAAAAATACTGTCCTTATTTAGTCAAATTCTTGCATTGACACGTTAGTAAACATTTGTATACGAAACATTTCCATATTGTTTATTTATTGACTACGAAAAATGTATATTTTAATTTAATTTAAATTACTAGCCAACACATATAAAACGAATCTCTGACATGTTTCAGCTTTAAGTGACCTTTAAGTGACCTTTATCAAAGTTAACAATTTTATAAAAATATCTAAATTTTGTAAGCTATAAAGTTATGTAAATTACTTATACACGTTAAATAAAATGTAAAAATGTATGTATACAATGAGTAAATAGGATTAAAAAATATTATCTTTATTTAGTTCAACTAATTGCATGGACACAACAGTAACATTTATAAATTGAAAGAATTGTGGTGTAGGTTATTAACCATTAAAGATATTTTTTACCAAAAGTAATGAATGTATTGAATAGTTTAAAGATTACGCCAGTCTTCTCTTTTGATCCGATATTTATTCAAGATACAATAAAGTTGTTGATATTATACAAAAAAATATTAACTATTTTAAAACTAGGCTACATGATATTTTAATTCCAATATTTCTTATAGTTTTGAATAGATTTAAAAAAACTCTATACAAACAATTTGTTTTTAATAATACATCAAAACTAGATATCTTTACATTATTTTAATTTTATACAATTCAAATCTTTCTCCGAAGTCTCCTAGTGCTTAGACTTTCCTGTTCATAACAAATAGACAGATATTTACAACGATTACATAATAGAATACTTTGGCCTTGTTATGCATAACCATTTTCTGTGAACAGTGATTATAAACTGAAACTATAACAAATGTCGTCACCTCTTTTATAAACCATATCGGAACGAGTATCGCCACGCTTCAGCTTCTGACCCACAGTACAACTAAAATTAGATAAGGCCACAGTTTCACAGAACATAGTGATGTTTGATAAGCGTACATTTGAAGTAAAACTATATATAATAAATGAAAAATGTATTACATTTGTGAAAACTTAACATGTAACTCGTGCATCACATGTAATAGTTTCACCCTAGTGAAGTATTTTTGGAACACTTTGTTCCTTATTTACTTAGCTTTTATTCAGTTTAGTGATGATGTACATGAAAAAGCATGTTACATGAATATAATATAATATGTATACGTTTACATATCAAGTCAATACTACAAGAAATATCGAAATTATTATTATACTTTTTTTATTTTGTTAAATTTATATTGGGATTTTATTGTATTGTAGTTAAAACGCTAGTATGTTTGTTACTTATATCCCAGTGTTTTATATCCTTACATACAGTATTTTCTCGTTGTTTTAATAAGTCTTAATAATGAACTACATACATAGTTACACAGGGTACTTTATTAAATGTATAATTACATAACAAGGCCGAAACATTGTTTGTGTTTATGTCGTACCGTTATCGAATATCAGTATAACAGTCAAGGGAAGTACAAAATTGTTTTTCAGGCTGACTCGAGTTCCGGTGTGGTAGGGCATCGCTTGTCGGTATTCCAATATATCGTAATATTGAACCGCAAATGGTAAACTTCATACAGAGAAGACTTTCTGAATTGAAATTTACCTCCATCATTTTACAAGTGAAAGATATATTTACAGTAAAAAATTATCTAGTTATAGTGTTATATAAGAATTTTAATCAACTAACAGCTTTTCATTAGGCTGTAACTACATTGAAACTACTAAACCTACTTGTAAATTATAAGAGACTAGTCCTTATTCTGTTACATTACGTTTTTAAAAACCAAAGTCAAGTTTACATTCTTCCAGTAATATGTGTAATTTTCACTACTTTCAGCGAGATTATTATTGCCACTCATAAATAGATTATATAACGCAGAAATAAGGAACTGATATTTCTGAGTAGAATTCAAAAATCGAAGTTTTTGGACATCATTATTTTTATTAATTCAACATCCAGAAAAGTTCTTATCTGATTTATATTTAATTTCGAAACAGTCTTAACTTAAAAATAAAGTTTCTGCGTAATAAACACTCATGAAAATAGGTGATAGCCCAATCTCTTAATCTACTTCAGAAACATTTAAATTTAAGTTAAAAGAGCAGTGGTGTTGGGTCACAAATTTAGATATTGAAAACAGTCTTTTTTTGTTTAAAAAGTTTTCTCTCATATTACATAACATTTAATAGAATAGCTCCAACAATTTGACTGGAAAATGTTAGGGTCAAATTGGTGGAATACTAATCCCATATAATTTACAATTGTATAGTTACGATTGTAATATTTTTAATCGAGTCCTATTGTATCGGCCCAGTTCCCTTTTTTATAAAACCCCTCAAACGGTCTGAAATATCTTTTATATACAAATAACAACAGAATTTGGTCTATTTTAAATCAAATTCCATCCTTAGTAATCCGTTTGAATGCTTGATTAGCTCTAATAACCGTCAATGTACACGACAATCGAAAAGGCTCGCACATTAGTTACTATATCGGATACATCTCTTATATAAATTTTATTATTCCCGCTAATCTTACAAATTCATTATGTAATGAGGCTGTTATTATATGTGTGTATTTATAGATGTTAAAAACTACCTCCTCGTTGAAAATTGTCCGCTTCATAGCTTTACTGTTCTAAAAGCAAGAACATTGTACGATCAACGATCACTAGTATTTAGTACCTTATGGATTATTCTGCATCTGTGAAATATCCAGAACATTAAATGTACAACAATCTTAGCTGACCCATCGTTGCTTTGGTGGGCTTTCTTGAGGAATAAATTTGACAGATTTATCTTTAATGAATTTTTTAAGTTATTTGATACATTTCTAACTTTGAGGTAAGAACGCTTACAATTATAAGATTATAAAAAATCCTGATTTAGTAAAAGAACTGATATGATTTATCGTTCCTAGAACAGCAATTAGAATATTGTTTAGTTTTTTCTGCGGAAGAAACACAAGTATGTAGGGCACGAGATGACACTTTTAATAGCCTGGAACGTCTTTCGGCTCTAATATATGCTCGGATGGTAGTTCAATAAACACAGCATTGATTTTTATATGTATATATTGATATAACACTCGTGTGCTGGTGTTCTTCGTGTTTCAGGTAACTTATATATTCCCGTCTCGCCTGTCTGGAACTCAATATGCACTCTGTGTTTTACGTGCCAGAGTTTTGGTATTCTATATTACATTCAAGGTGAGCAGCATGTTTAATACCTTAATATATAAATATAAAAAAAACCTGAATTTAACAATGTTTTATTTAAAAAAAACTAAGATTTATTGTATTAATGATTATTGTCAACGATTGTTAGATGCTGTAAGCGTTTTAAGAGACATAGTAAATCAATGAAACGCTCTGGGTTCGTTATTATGTTAAACACATATTCCCATTAGCTGTGTTCTTAAGCCCAGAATCTAAGTCAACAGAAAGGGATTTTTAACATATCAAGTCTAGTAAGTTTGATTTTGAAGTAGAATTTGCAAAAAGTTAAATAATAATTAATATTCACAACTGCGTATGAATTGTCATCATTGTTTGAGCGCTGAGATGAGAATTTTGCTAATTGGATAAACAACGAACAACACAGAACCTGACAGTCCTCTTAGAGAGGTAAAACTCAATACAATTGTCTCTTGTCTATGTTTTTTAAAAATAATATTCATGTAAATAAAAAAGTAATTTTTTCCCAATACATTTAAATCCTTGTTAAGGGGCAATACCTCACATCTAAACATTTTCAGCAAATCATATTTTATGATTATTGGTATTTAAATATTTATATTTCACTTTAACATACAAATTTTCGGGTTTAAAAAGGTACAGTAGACACTATATTTAGGAATGTTTATAAGAATAAATACTGAGAAAATTTTTCATCTTATCTTGTCAAAACTTGACATTTTTCTGATCTTGTTCAAATTGGCCATGTATATTCTTTGCCTTACGTTTAAATTTAAAGTGCAGCTGAACACTTTTAGTTATTTGGTACATTTCCTTTTTCATATAAGTTCATATAAGAGGCATACATAAGTATTCATATATATATATATATATATATATATATATATATATATATATATATATATATAAGTAGATAGTAATATGGGGTTCCTGGCGCACTTTCGGAGCCGACCGAAAAGCAATGTAAAATACTGTTCAATGTACCATAAAGGAAGCTGAGAAATAACACAGCAAATCTCAATGAAAAATTAACCGAATCTACAGTCGTTCGTCTCCAAAAGCGATCGGTACATTACTATCTACTCTGTGGAATGAAAAATTAACCGAATCTGAGCTTCTACTTTCTTAAGCTGTGCTTTGTAAAATGTTGTCAAATCTGCTACGAATAAAGGATTTATCTTAATAAAATTTAATCAATTTAAAACATTTTTACTAAAAACATACTGTACTTTAATAAAAAACTTTTCTACTAAATAAACAACATGAACTCACCAAGCTCTCTTCAGTTTCTAGCATTTCAAAAACTTACAAAGAAAGACAATTTTAACGAGTTCAACGAATTACCCAAAACATTTTAAAGAACAGTTGATACTTTCCTTAAATGATACAGAATTCAAAGAACTTGTAAAGTCTTTTGCAGAAAAAACGTCTAATGGAGTGTTTTACTATCGGCAAAAAACTAAAAAAGTAAGGGATTACATATTTAATATAATTACGAAAGATATTGAAAAGAAAGTAAAAAATAAACAAACAGAGAGTTTTCATCGTTTTTTATGACATTTTTCCCATATTATACGTTCTTTCAAGATAATCAAGACTTAATTGATGAATTTCTTAGGAATTTTTGTGAGTATCAAGATTTATCAACACAATTCATTAAAGAGCATTATAGAATTTTTCTTATAGAATATAGCCACAATTTTGTGTGAAACAAAAGGTATTACTGTAGATAATATTCCATGTGATTCCTATGAAGAAAGACACCAACTATGGTTATCAAAACAGTACTATGACGTGGGGAGGGACTGCAAGTTTTAGAGTTAAGACTTTATTCTACAAAGTTAATTGTTATAATTTTCTTTATCTTTAATAGTCTTCTTTCCAGTAACAACCAAGTGTAATTTTTTCATTTTTGTTTAATTCTTTAATCTTTTTCTCATCCAAAACAGTCAAAAATCTGTTCGGCAAGTGTACTTTACAATCTTCCAACTCGGCAATTATTGTAAACCCGAATTTTATCTTTCATTTTCTCCAAATTCAAGATTCTATGTTTCTTCCTTTCTTCCAATTCATTTAACTTCTTATACTCTTTAAACTTACATTCTCCAATATCATTTAACTCTTTCAAGAACTCCATTTAAATAGAAAAAATTTAAAGACGGAAAAAATGAAATTTGCTAACAATCACTCGAGAAGTCGGGGAGAATGTGAGTAAAACCGCATTCTTTTCACAAGGTTCTTCGTTTAATTTCTCCAAATGTACTATAAAATCATCGAGGATTTCTGGTTCAAAATCATAAACAAATTCTACATCTAGATAATAAAAAAATACAGGTAATATCTTTTCATAATAAACGTGTGTATTTAAACCAACAAACCTAATGTATTCTTTGAAAAGGAAAATAATTTTGTCAATGGTTCCAAGAGATAAGTAAAAATTTTTATTCTGTTTTCTAAATTCTGTAACAAAATGTGTTTGCTTCTTGTCTCCGTATTGTAATTTCATAAGCAGATTATTCAAATGTGTTAGTTTATTTCGAAATTTCTTAGGTTTAGGTTCTTTCGCACAAAATTAAATTACAACCTCTACAAACTAAATACCTTTTATCAATAATTTCTCCTCTATTACAACACTTGTAACAGTTGGCATTATACTCTTCCATTTAAACAGAAAGATTTTTTGTTTAAATGGAGATTATGGAACTAACTCTGCCGAGATATAAATTTTTCAGCGCAAATGTTTGTGTTTATATTTCAACTACCGAGATAAAAAGAAATGATTTTATTTTATTATTCAACTATTTAGGATATTTTGTCTATGATTATAAAGATTTTTACGGGAGAAATCGGGATTTTTCAGTGGCGAAAGAGTATATTTTTGAAATATTAGAAGGAATGAAAGAGAATAATATGAACATCATTAACTACTGAATTTCTCTAATATCGTTCTTAATCACATCATAGGCTAAAAATTTCTCAGAAACCACAACCACATAACAAATCGCGTTTGTAACAGCTTTTTGAAAATCCATGTTGATAATTATATCGTTCTTTGAACCAGAAATATTTGTCATACTCTTTGTTGTATCAATGACATAAATAGGTCTATTCGCTAAAAATTCTTTAGGATTGTAATACATTTCCTTATTATTACAGTAAACTTTCTTAAAATCTTGATACATCTGATACATGATTCTGAAAAGACCTCCTGAAATGTTTAAGTTTTGTAATTCATCTGGATAATAAGAACCGTTCAATTTTACTCTGATATTTTTTACATTCAAACTATCAAACTTTGAAGGATTTTTCTCTTGATTATTCTGTCTATCTGTTTGAAAAACCTATGATAACGAACTTGGGATTGAAGATATTTCTATAAATATTTGTGATATCGAACGAATAAGTTGTTCCGGAAATACCTTTTTGTTCAATACATTGCCAATCTAGAAAATTAAACATAATGTTTTGACTTTTTGTAATTTTCATCAATCAACCTTATTTTACTCGTGGTTTTATAATCAATCATTGGAACTCTAATAAAAAAATCTGTAATTGTTATTTTTCCATCAACAGGCATAACATTTCCAGTTGCAGTCTTCAGAATCACATCATCGTCTTCTGCTCTTATAAAACTTAGATAAAATCCTCCTTTATAGATCGGAATAGTAACATTTTCAAAAAATCCTAATCCAAAATGAGATAAATTTCCATCTGCTTCAAAAACACCAAATTTAAAATCTGATTCAAAGCCATTAGAAGTTTGAGAAATAACATCACTTTTTGAATACGAAAATAGTTCCTTTAATAGTGCTTAATTGACCACAGTTTTCGACTTCTTCTATCAATTTATTGTGTTTTCTTACTTCAATCTTAGAAAATAAAAACGGTATAAAATTATCGATTAATCTAACATTATCAGTTCCAAGATATGCTTGACCATCTTGTTTTGTTAAAGTTCCAGAAATATAAAACTGGAAGTTAGACGAGCAAAAGTTATCTCCAAAATCAATATTAAACTCAGTTCTTTTATTCGGTTCATTCAAATGTTGTTTACTAATTGGATAGAAATTTTTAAACTCCGCTCTTTCAATATCACTAGCATATTTTCTGTAGTCCGCCATTTAATAAGAGAAAATTTAGAAATTTTTAAAACATCGTGTATCATTTTTTCATCGATCTAATGTACGTTTTTTATAAGAAAAGATATAAATTTTAGTAAAATAATTAAAAAGGTTAGAGTCATTTTTAATGATCTACTTCGTCATATTCAGGATTCTCTTCCTTAAATTTTGCGATCTCGGTCACATATTTCAATAAAAATCTGCACAGGATAGTAACCGCTATCTATAATATTGTTCCAATCAACTGTATCTTTATTTTCATCCAAAAACTTTATACTCAAGTGTTGATAGAGACAAAGAACAGACATATGATCTTTTAATTGATAATGTATATTTTCTTGAATGAACTCTGATGATAAAGTTTGATATTTAGCAATGTTATACCAATTCAATTTGTTTACGTATAATCTCATCATATCTTCGGATAATTCATATTTTTGAGAAATGTCATCCCAATGTTCTTTTTTCAAATCTCTTTCGTGTTGCATGATAAAAAGATCGAAAGCACTGTAATGTCCCGCCATCTCTATTTATTAAGAAAAAATTTCAAAATCAAGTTTTTATAAATTGGCTCTTTTTAGCGTTACATTCAGCACATTTTCCAGATATTCTCTTAACTCCGTTAATGTTTGCATAGTATTTTATATCGTTTGTGGCAGTTTTCTCTTTGCACCTCACACAGTATATGAGCGCCATTTATATAAGGAAAATTAGTCATCATAGCCGCCTAATCCATTAAATCTGTTATCAATGTTTTCAAAAGATTTATTAACATCTTCTTTAAATTTATTAAAGTTTTCTTCTAGTTTATTTACTTTATCGAGATATAAATCGTTGTATTCAACGAGTTTATGATCAATATTCTCAAAAGTTTTTGTGGCATCTAAACTAAAACTTATCAAAAGACTGCTTATTTTTTATAACTTTTTCATTAATTTCGCCAAAGTTTTCTTCTACTTTAATTAATTTATCATGAAGTAAAGATTGATTAGTAACTACTCTTTTAAAAACTTCACCATTTTTTCTATCGGTTTCATTAAAACCCTCTTGAAATTTAGCGAAATGTTCCAAAAAGTTTGTTATTTTTCCATAAAGATCGCCTTTATATAGATTGAAATTTTCCTCAAAAATTTGTAAATTTTTCATCACAATTTTCTATAGATCTTTTACTTCTCGCTTCAAGTTTTTCATAGACTTCTGTTGTAAAATCTTTAACATGCTGTTTATGATTCTCATAGTTTTGTTTTAGTTCATTAAAACATTTTAATAGGATCTTCTAATTGAATCATTACAACAACATCAAATGGATTAATTCCTTTACTAACACCGCTAATTCTTTTTCCTTTAAAATCTAAGGCATTTTTAACATTCGGATCATGTAAATCAACAATATCGATGTTTTCTGATAATTTTAGAGGTTTTTAAAATTTGTTCTTTAACAACAACATCATGTTTGTCAATACCAGGTCGAACACCGACAATTCTTTTTTTATTAGCCAAACTAACATAATTCTTTTCAACTTTGATCGCTTCAGTAATTTTATCAGCTTTTTCGATATGAGACATTAAATTGGTAAATATTTTTTTTACACCATCATCAACTTCTTTTTCCAATGTTTTTATTTTATCAGCAACTTCATTTGAACTCATGAAATTTGCAAGTTTGTTATCATATTCTGCTTTAAAAATCTTCAATCTCGACAGCAAACATATCTGAATCTGGAAGGTTTTGTAATACATTTTCTAACTTGTTATCAAACTCATTTCTCAAACTATCAAAATTCAAACTATTATCTACATTTTGAATAATTTGTGTTCCAAATACGTCAAAAATATTTTGTGAATCCATATTTATTAAGCAATAATTTGTTAACAACTTCTTTAAAATCTTTACCAGTACTCAGTTCATTCAACACAAAAACACATAAATGACCGCAAATTGGGGGATCTTTATAGTCTTGAATCTGAGAATCATTGTAGTAGACGCTTGATTTTTTTCAAATATTTAATCAATTCTATAGGTGGTTTGTCCTCAATTCTTCCATACGAATCAAAATAATATGCATTCTTATCATTTTTATAATAACAAATCCAATGCGTTCCACTTCCCATAATCGAGTCTAAATTCACAATTCCACATTCAAATTTCTTAACTTTTTCAGGTAATGTATCTCTCATGAAGATTCCTCTAAAATGTTTAATATTTTTGCAGATTTCTTCCAATTCCCCGAATGTTAAAGGTTTGATTTCAAATTTTTTTTAATGTTTGATTTCACGTAATTCAAAGTTTTTTCATCTAATCCAGATCCTGTAACATCTTCCAACTCTTTATCTAACCAATTTAAAATGTTTCGAACAATAGGATTCACATCCTTTTTTAACGATTGGAGCAGCTTTACGAACATAAGGAACAACATTTTTAACAACTGGAATATTTTCTCCAAAATCTAATAAATCTTTCAAAAGTCCACCATTTTTAAGTTCTTTCAACTGATTATAAGAAAATTCCTATTCTGGTTCCTTTATTGTTTTTCTTATGTTTTTCGAGTTTATTGTATTGTCTATTTGTTAAAAATATCTTATCTTCGCCATTTTTTAGTTGATCTATTTTAAATTGAATACTAACGGGTATTTTCTTCTTAAAAAGCGGATTTTATTTTTTCTTTCTGATTTTTGCTGAAGTTTACGTTCACCTCCATTTATATAGTTTAAAATTTCAAGTTCTCTTCGATTTCCCATTCCTAGTTTTCTCTTCAAAAACATTGCTCCAGCTGTTGGAAGCGCAACAAATCTTTCACCTAAACTAGCATCTTTTGATAAAAATCTATCCATTGCTTTATCTTGCAAAACTTTATCTGCTATATGTCTGGAATTTGTGTCTCTATGTTTTGCATAAAAAATATCGTGTTCCATAGCAGCTTGATCTAATTTATTTATACCAGGATCTCCTCTTTTTAGTCTTTTTTCGAGTTTTGTGCCAGGCCCCAGATACTGATAAGTTGGTACGTGTAATTCAAAAGGTAAATTGTTGATAAAATCATTCAAAAGTCCACTACCCTCAATCATAGATGAACTTATTGCCGGCAAAACTCGTTTTAAATATTTAATTCCATCAGGTTTTTCAAATCATTTCATCAAGTTTGTTCGAAATAAAATCTTTAATCGCTTTCTTTTCGTTCAAAAAATTTTTGTTTCCAGCCTTTTCTTGAGCATAAATATAATTAATAATTCCATCGAGTTTTGTCAAATCGTCGATATATCTGTATTCAATCTTATTATCACTGTATTTTCTCACACCTGATCCTTCGATTCTTTTTTCCCAAATTGGTTTAATCAAATTGAGATATTTTTTACCTTTACTTGACTTTGGTTTCTTAGTTGATGGATCATTATTTTTGTAAATTGAATCAGATTTCCATAAAATTTCAGTATACTTTTTCAAGTCTTCTTCAGAATATAAACCGTCTTTTGGAACATCAGTGCCTGTTAATAATCTCCATAAACCTTGAGTTCCTTCATATGTTTTTTCATTAATAATGATATCATTATGCTCAAAATTCACGGGCAAATTTCCAATCATAAAACTTTTCTTTTTTCTGTCCCAATACAAACCAAATTTATCATCCTTTGCTCTAGGAAGAAATTTTTTACCAATTTCACCAATTATTATATCCGTTTGTTCCAGGACTTATTGGTTCAACTATGGTAGAGTCTTCAATGATTCGAGGTCTAAATGGTGTTGAAGATGGTAATTTTGGCAATTCAAACTCAGATTCTGGTATCGAAATATCAGCAAATTGTCGTACAACTGGAACCAAATTCATCAAATTTTGATTATCGCTTAAAACATTTTCAATTTTGCCCTCAACATTTTTTATTGCAGATGTTACAGGTTGATTAATTTTTTGAATAAGTTCTTGTTCTTCTTCATCCATTCGAATCTGTTCTTTAAAATTCTTTGATTAATTTCTTTTCGATTTGATCAAGTTTTTTCGCTTCTTCAGAAGTTACGTTCGCCATTTATTTAGGAAAATTTTGAAACGTGGAACGTAAAAACGTGGAAACGTGAACACGAAAACGTGAACACGGAACGTAAAACGTGAACGTGGAACGTGAAACACGAACGTGAAACACGAACGTGAAACGTAAACACGAACGTAAAACATGAACGTGAAACACGAACGTGAAACATGAACGTGAACGTGGAACGTGAACGTGGAACGTGAACAGATTTACCGTTTTTCTGTTATTTTCATAATGTAAATAAAAATTAAAGATAATATAAAAATAATTGTAACAAATATTTTATCGAGACCACTGAGCAGCATTTATATTAGAAAATTTATTCAAATATTTACCATTTTTAGGCTTCAAAGTTAGATTAATAGTTAAAAATCCGTAGTCTTCCTTCCAAATTTTATCACATAATTTATTAAAGTGGTTAAAACTCATATCAGATCCCACATAATTGTTGTAAATCTTTCTCGAATAGTGATCGTCTTGCTTAAAAACACACAACATATTCAAATTATTTCTAATAACTTGTTTATCAACCTTTGAAAAGCATTGGGAAAGATAGATACAAGAGATATTTTTGTGACGAGACATTACAAAATATTCCTTAATAACGTCTTGATTTTCCAAAATACAATCATCAAAAACGATTAAAGAATTCGGTTTACATTCGCTTAATGGAACTATGTCCTCGGAAGCATTATAAAAATGTGATATTTTTTTGTTTAAGTTTTTCTCAATATTTTCAAATCTTTCTTGTAATTTTTTATAGGCGTCTTGTTCTAAAGATTTACTAAAAACATACAAATTGGAATAAGGAATCAACCTATTGTAGATAAAATTCAATAATAAAGTTGTTTTTCCACATCCACTTGAACCAACAATTAACAATCTGATTGGTTGATCTTTCTTATTTTCTTCAAACGTTTGAAGTTTTATCTGATCTTTTTGCTTTAAAAATTTCTCCATTTAAATAGAAGATTTTTCATCTTGAAGCAACGCTTGCGAAAATGAAGCTGTTCAAGTTGACTTCAGAAAGCTCTAAATTAGTTTTAAACTTGGAACATCCTATACACTTAGAGGAAGAATCAAATTATTTTATCGGTTTAAGCGGCTTTTATTCTGACAATTTTGTAATAAATATTAGTGAAAGTTCTCCTTATTGTATAGGATTTAGTGAGAAGAACATAACAAAATACTATGGTTTAAACAAAGGATATTATACTTTCGATCAAATAAAAAATTCCCTTAAAAATTATCTGAAAACATTCAAACAATCAGATAAATCTTTAAACTTTGACGAAAACAAGTTTGAAATGCAAAAAAATTATCTCTCTAATAAAATTCAAATAAAATCACCAGTAAGAATAATGTTTTCAGCAATTATTGTAGATTTGTTAGGGTTTGTTCAAGAAACTATTGAGCCAAATCAGGTATATTTAGGAAATAAAACGCCAAAATTTTAGACCGTTCGATGTAATTGAAGTACATTGTAATCTCGTTGAACCTAGTTTTGAAAATCATACCGAACACTTACACAAAGAATCGGAAATTTTGTACACTTTTTTCCCAAATGTTGCTTTATATGGATCAAAAATCAGTGAAAAACCAAATGAAATCGATTATATTCCAATTAGAAAAAATATTAAAAGAATTCAAAAAATCGTTCTAACTATACAAGACTCTGAGGGAAATTTATTAAATAATGAGAGTAAAACAACAATATATTTAAGATTGTCGAAAGAATGATGAATCAAGGGGGGGAACGAATCGTTCTTACCTTCAAATTTTCAAGAAAAACAACTTTTGAATGTATAAATTACAGGAGTCTATCCCATAGACCCTTTCAAAATCTTCATCCTGACACTATTTTCATTAATGAATCTGGATTTTATTCTCGAAATACAAATTACTAGTTAAATTTCTTTTCTATCTAAATGGAGTCAGTTGTGAATCTACTCAAATTCAATAATAAAGAAATTTTAACATTTGTTGACGAAAATAATGAATTTTGGTTTAAGGCGAAAGATGTTGCAGAGGTGTTAGAATATAAAGATACGAAGAAAGCAATTTAAAGAACATGTCAAAGAAAAATATAAAAAAAGCTTCGAAAACATACATTCTGAAGGTAGGGGTGATTCGCCCCCGCCTTCAAACTTTCAAAAAAACACTGTTTTCGTTAATGAATCTGGCCTTTATTCTCAAAATAAAAATTACTAGTTAAATTTCTTTTTCTATCTAAATGGAGTCAGTTGTAGACCTACTCAATAATCAACTAAAATTCAATAACAAACATATCTTTACGATTGTTGACGAAAACAATGTGATCTGGTTTAAGGCTAAAGACGTAGCAAAAATTCTAGAATATGAAAATACTATGCAAACGATCAGAATAAACGTTGACGAAGATGATAAAAACTTCTATTTTAATCTAAATATAAGGGGGGCTATAAATAGCTTACCTTCAAACTTCCAAAATAACACTGTTTTCGTTAATGAATCTGGACTTTATTCTTTAATTTTGAGATGGCATAAACCAGAAGCGAAATTGTTTAAAAATTGGGTTACGAAAGAAGTATTACCTTCCATTAGAAAATATGGTGAGTACAAACTTGAAAACGAAAATAAGCAGTTAAAAGATGAAATAAAACAGTTACAAATTAAAGATGAAATGAAATCATTTGAAAATAGAGAATCAAGAATTGCGAATGGAATTAATGAAGAGAGATATGGTATGTAAAGATTTTGATAAGAAAAAACACCATGTTTTTGTGTTAATTAAGAAGAATCACATGTGGGAATGGCCTTATTACGTTATCAGAGCTCAGAAACGAGAAATACCAAACCGATTAAAACATCTAAAAATAAATTATCCTGAATTAGAGATTTTGTTCATTGATGACGGACCAAATTCTATCAATCTCTACAACCAAATGAAAGAATCTTTGAATATTTTATACAACGGAAATCATTTTACTACAAATATGGCAGAATCTCGACTGATTTATAGAATATCTAAATTACACGATGAAAATGTTTCTAAATTTTACTAAAAACTCTAGATTTATTATATTTTGTTTGTAAATGTTTAGCATAACTAGGTAACCATCGTAGAATTTTTTTTCATATTCACAAGGCATTTCGTTTTTATAACTTTCGCTGAAAATTTTTTTAGCACAATCTTTGCAAAAAGCATCTTTTCTATCTTTACTATACTGCCAGTTATTAAATTCAGAAATATTTTTAATTTCTTTACAAAAGTAACAATTTTTTTCTTCTAAAGTTAATTTGTCCATTTTAACGTATAATTCCTTACAATAACAGTCTTTTCTATTCTCTTCTTGACACTTTGTACATTTCTTTTGAGACTCCATTTATATAGAAAAAATTATTACACGATGAAAATGTTAAACTCTTGAATTATGATATTTTGTTTGTAAATGTTTTTGATAATTATTTAACCATTTTATAGTTCTTCCACATTCACATTGAGTATCTTCATAATATAATCTATGAAGATTCTTCTTTACACAATCTTTACAATATGAGTCTTTCTTATCTCTACTATAGTGATCACTATTAAACTCTGAAATTTTTTTAGTTTCTTTACATTTAAGACATTCTTTATCTTCCAAAGTTAATTTTTCTATTTTATCATATAATTCTTTATGATATTCCCTTTCACAATCTTTGCAATTATAATGCATTCCATCTTTCCTATTTTTATCTTTATAAAATTCATTTAAATCTTTAAATTCTTTGCACTTTGTACATTTCTTTTGAGCCTCCATTTTATATAGAAAATTTATATTACAGCTTTGACTTCTTCAATTCATATTCATAAAACTTTCCGGTTATTTCTTCATTATTTAAATCTTTTATACTATAAGTTACAGGATCTGTGTTATTAATTTGATAAATCACAAAGATTTCTCTTGACCAATTGTTTCTTATATTTGTTCGAAAATGTTTGTTTTTTACTAACAATTCTTACATGATCATTGACTTTAAATTTAGTTTTCGTGTGAATTTCAGGTGGAACATACTTGAAAACGGTCTCTAATAACTCCTTTTCTGCATCCTTATCTACGTCTTTCGGTTTCATTTTGATTGTGCTGTGAACTGTATCGTTATAATTGTTTACTATTTTTTGAAGAATATCGATCCATTTAAAGTTTTTATTAATCTCAAAAATTACTTTCATTCTCTCATTTTGAGTTCTGTTATATCTCTCTACAATACTTGATTTCTCTTCGTTTTCAGTATGATAAATCTTAATGTTGTATTTCCTCAAAACATCGTTAAATTCTTTATTTTTAAACTCTAAACCCTTATCTGTATGAAGTAGATTTGGCGGTTTGTGATTGATCTTTATCGCGTCTTTTACTATATCTTCGAAAGCTTTTGAAATATCTTTACCGTTTTTTCTTTTGATAGCTCTTGACCAAGCATATTTTGAGAAAGTATCAATAACATTTAACATATACTTGAATCCATCATTTTGATCTGAATAGTTAGACATTATAACTAAATCTGCTGCCCATAAATCGTCAATTCCTAATGTTATAATTTTTCTCTTTTTAAACTTCTTTTCGTACCGGTGCATGAATTTCTCTAGCTTCAATCTCTATCTCATCTTTAGTCTTCAATTCTTGCTTAACAGGTTTTGGATTTGGATTCTTTATAAACTTACTCTTATTTGTCTTACATTTTGAACATTTTGCTGCAATTCTATACAATCCATTTTGAGTTTGAACGATTTTTGAATCTATATTTTTCGTTTTCTTTTTACACTTGTGACAGTGAATTAAATCATCTTCCATTTACATGTCAAAGTTTCCAAGTTTATTTAATTCGTCTAATATATCATATTTTGCTTCATAGCCATACGGTACTGTATCGATCTTATTTTCTAGGACAATTCTCTTATCATCTTTAGCGTTCAGTGCTAACTTGTTTATAGTGACGGTGTACAACTCATGTTTATAACTTTTGATGACTGTCATCTCCCTAAATTCTTCTTTATCTTCGAACAAACATCTCTTCAAGTTTTCGATATTTATTGTTTTATTTACAACGCTTCTCTTAATCCCTTTACACCTAACTGGGTTTTTATCTAGATATTTGTACGAGTACATCTTAGACCTTAAACCACAAAATTCTTCTAAGATTTCGCCATTTAGCTCGTCTTTAAATTTTCCAATAACTTTCTTGTTTTTAGTAGCGAAACAGTCGTGATCTTTTGGAAAATCGCTTGTATCAAAGTCATCTATATTTTCTTTAATAATTTTGTAAGGATCACGTTTCAATTCTAGAAAATAACTGTCTGTATCCATGTAACACAGATTCAAATCTGGATCAAACCTCTTTAATTTGTTGTAATAAAACTCGTACATTAGCAATTTTTGAGAGGTCGAGAACTGAAAATCCTATGTAAATCGGTTTGTTAAATTTAACCTTTTGTTTGTACATGTGACTCGCTATACAGTTGTCGTCAAAGATGTTAAAGCATTTGAAATTTGTTTTCTTAGCTTGTTTCATTGAAAATTCTTCATTTCCAAGCTTAATATCACATCTGTTTCTCACATTTTCCATAGATTTTCCAAACACTGAGTTGTTCATCAGCTTATAAAAGTCCTTTTCAAAGTCGCTTGTAGCTTTGGTTCTCATGTTTGTGTTAAAATCAATGTAATCTTTTCATAAAAGGCTTCTGATCGAATGCGATAACTCTATTCACATGTTTCAAAAATCATACCTTGTTCCAAATAGAACTTCAAATTTCTTGAATGAACAACGTATTCCGTTTTATCCAGTAGAGTTGTGCAAAGTTTGTTTTTAAAATGTTCTGGAGCAAGAGGTAAATCCTTGTGATGTTCGTGTAAATTTGTTGGATATCCAAGATCGACTTCGAGAATATAGCCATAATCTTCGTCGCCAGTGAGTTCTAAAATTGTTTCTTGCCACTCTTCTTTTGTATACGTTTTAGGATCCATCCACTTGATATCACTAAACGGCAGTTTTTGCATAAGACCATAACCATAAAGATTATTGGCATCGACGTACAACAGATAGCTTTCTGGTTTTGTCTTATCAAAATCTTTTAAATATTTGTTATTTGCTTTCACATATCGTTTAATACACTGAGAAATGCCTCCGCGAATACCTTTTTCGATCATCAAATACATATTATAATCACTAATTAATTGTAATTCTATCTTCGTTAATTTTAACATTGCGTCCCATGCGAGACTGGGAGCTGTTAGATAGTGTGCCGGATCAAGTTTATAGCAATTTAGACAAATATTCCTAAAATTTTCAAAGATATCAGCGAGCAATAGAACATCTTGAATGTTATAGAGATCGGAGTAATTTCCTAGATTTTTTACTTTTAATTTGTTCCATACATTTAAGTAGTGTTGAAAATCTTTCTCAGATATGCTCTCGTCTGTCAAAAGTGAATAGAAATCTTGAATTCTCAATTCTTCTGTGTAATCAAGTTTTTTCAATACTGTCGATAAATTCGTAAGGAAATATGCCTTTTCCAGATAGAATTTTAAAGATTTCTTCTTCGTCATTTGGTTGTCTATCTAGAATTGCGTTCAGACCATCTTGTATAAAATGATTTGTATGTTTGAAGTCTTCTTTCTTTAGATTTTTAGCTAACTTTTCTATAGACGAGGCCATGAATCTGAACGTGTCTACGAACGAAAACTTGATGAATTTTCTTGGCTTATCACCTTCGAATTCATAGCCATATCCAGAATTTACAGAATAATTTATATATTTTTCATCGGTGTTTGCAATCAAATCAACATTTTCCATATTGTTTAGACCAATTCTTTTATGTACAAATGAGTATCGTAATTTGACATATTGTGGCAGAAAACGGGAATATTCTGAGGAAATTTCAAATTTAGATTGCAACATGCATGAGCTGCGCCTCGAAACTTGCCGGTTAAATGACAATGATCTCTCACTTTATTATAACTCTTATCTTTCCAACTATCAGGAGTAAAAACCATACTGAATTGGCCCAACATCATAAGCAGACCATTCACAGATATGACAAACGTTTGAATTTTGATACGAAATTTCTTCTTCTTCTGTCAATTTCATAGGTTTCATGTTCTTAGAATTATATTTTTTCGCTATGTATTTCGATAATTTATTGAGTTCTTCAAACAATTTTGTCGGGACGTTTTTCAAATCTTCTTCATTTTTGGCACGATAACATATCGGTTTGTACATGCGATTGGTCACATTCGACACTAAATATAGAATAAAACCATAAGGAATGTGCCTCTGAATCTTGGTTGTAGTCGATCTTTGTGGATTGTTCTTGCATGTCGGAATTTTTTCTAATATGCTCTCAAAGTCCATATAAATTACGTACGGATGGTTTAAATTTCTTTTGATAATTAGTAAATTTAGTTGTTTGACCTGGAAATGGCATAATTGGCTTACAAACTTCATGATTTTTACAAATTTCTAAATGATCTGTTAAATCTCCAGATTTGTAAAAATGGCTTAAACATCTTCTACACAAAAATTTTCTTTCTTTATGTTTAGACAACTGCGAAGAAACAAGCTTATTTAAATCGGTTATCAAAACATAATGAGATTTATCATCTTGTTTAACATACAATAAATCAATGTTTGTTTTCAGCGTCATATTTTTCAGAAATTTGTAACGGAACAATGTTAATATTTTCATCAAAACTGTAGACATTGATAGACATTGTTGGATACTTATACTTGGAATTGTAGCTTCGTTTTTCAAATATTTGTATATCTTTCAGAGACATTGGATACTCAAAACCTGAAAATATTTCGTCATTCACAAATTTTTCGTATTGCTTTACACGTTCACAGTCTCTTTCTGGTTTTTTCAATAGCACATCTTATTGAGTAAATAAAGCAAAAATCATCTCTATTTTTTATATTTATACAAGCTTTTTTATCTTTGATATTCTTTGGTAAATCGATGTATGATCCTGCATTCATCATTTCGTGTTTGTTAAGGCTCAAAACTAGTTGTTTACAACTTTTAAATGTCCATCCGGAACCTTTATTTGGATTATTCGTTTGTTCTCGATGTGTTAATTTATTAAATTGCTTAGTAATAAAGTCGTTTACGTCAAAGATTTCGTCTGCTTTGATAGTAAAATACATTAGGACATGTTTGCGGTTCACCATTCACTAAAGTTCGTTCGTATTCACATTCCAAAGAGAGATAGCCCTTCATATTTTTAACATTTTCTTGAAATTTCTCGATTAAACTTTTAATTTCTGACCGCATAATTGAAAGATATTTGTAAATTGACATGGAATTGTCGTTCAAGTTTGTTAAAATGTATTGCTTGAAAAGACCGTGTATTGAGGATAAAACTTCTACATCAATGATATTTTCGGATTTTACTTTAAGAGTTTTATCAATTTCTTCGATCATTTCAGACTTGGTTTTATCGTTAGTACCGATAGCCAACTTTTCAGCTATTGAATGAAGTTTTTCATCATTAAATAGGTCGAGATTTTTCTTTTCAACTTTGAAATTTCTCTTTAATTCACGTAATTTCTCAATATTAAACATGTTTTCGTGATCGGCAATTTTATTTTCTCTAGCCCATTGTCTTAAATAATTTAGTTCATTATCGTAAATTTGCTTGTTTTTTTCGTGACTTTTAGAATTATAATGGCGATCATAGTTTTTTCTTAAAATTTCTTTTTTGCAGAACGGACATGATATTTTTTCGCGCTCCATTTAGATAGAAAAATTTATTTAACTAAATGGTGCTTGTAAACCAACGATTGCGCCTCTCACGGCGTGATATCACTACGGATATGACGCAGGCGAAGCGATTATCGTGATGGTCGGTCTGTAGTAGCACACCTCGACTGTCATTGATACACACAGCGCAATCTTTCGGAACTAAAATGTCGGTAATGCAGATTTGCTTTTAAGAATAAAAATTGTGTTCCCGTTTTACTATTATAACATTTTCTTTTTCAAAATGTTAGATAATTTTACATATTTTAAATATGCGTACATTTTGTTACTTGTAATTTTCAAATTATATTTTAAATTAATTTCTTAAATTTTTACTTCTCGATGGGCTGTTGTATTGTGTTGCTGAGTATATATGTCCGCGAATTCGGTTTGGTCGGTTAGGAAGTTTACTTCTGAACTGTTTCAATCCGGAACCATTTCTCTATCCGTATCTCGCTCTTCTCTCTCTCTCTCTAGCCTGAATATAGATCCTAGCCTATAAACGGCAGAAGTGATCGTGTCATAGGCATAAAAAAGAGAGGGAGAGAGAAAGAGACAGAGGGAGGAGAAAAGGTCGACCGAGAAAGAAATGGTTTTTGCACTTTTTGACTTTGAATTTTTTCTATTTAAATGGAGTTCTTGGAACAGATTTTTGACTGTTTTGGATGAGAAAAAGATTAAAGAATTAAACAAAAATGAAAAATTACACTTGGTTGTTACTGGAAAGAAGACTATTAAAGATAAAGAAATTATAACAATTAACTTTGTAGAATAAAGTCTTAACTCTAAAACTTGCAGTCCCTCCCCACGTCCATAGTACTGTTTTGATAACCATAGTTGGTGTCTTTCTTCATAGGAATCACATGGAATATTATCTACAGTAATACCTTTTGTTTCACACAAAATGTGGCTATATTCTATAAGAAAAATTCTATAATGCTCTTTAATGAATTGTGTTGATAAATCTTGATACTCACAAAAATTCCTAAGAAATTCATCAATTAAGTCTTGATTATCTTGAAAGAACGTATAATATGGGAAAAATGTCATAAAAAAAACGATGAAAACTCTCTGTTTGTTTATTTTTTACTTTCTTTTCAATATCTTTCGTAATTATATTAAATATGTAATCCCTTACTTTTTTAGTTTTTTGCCGATAGTAAAACACTCCATTAGACGTTTTTTCTGCAAAAGACTTTACAAGTTCTTTGAATTCTGTATCATTTTAAGGAAAGTATCAACTGTTCTTTAAAATGTTTTGGTAATTCGTTGAACTCGTTAAAATAATTGTCTTTCTTTGTAAGTTTTTTGAAATGCTAGAAACTGAAGAGAGCTTGGTGAGTTCATGTTGTTTATTTAGTAGAAAAGTTTTTTATTAAAGTACAGTATGTTTTTTAGTAAAAAATGTTTTAAATTGATTAAATTTTATTAAGATAAATCCTTTATTCGTAGCAGATTTGACAACATTTTACAAAGCACAGCTTAAGAAAGTAGAAGCTCAGATTCGGTTAATTTTTCATTCCACAGAGTAGATAGTAATGTACCGATCGCTTTTGGAGACGAACGACTGTAGATTCGGTTAATTTTTCATTGAGATTTGCTGTGTTATTTCTCAGCTTCCTTTATGGTACATTGAACAGTATTTTACATTGCTTTTCGGTTGGCTCCGAAAGTGCGCCAGGAACCCCATATTACTATCTACTTATATATATATATATATATATATATATATATATATATTTATATACAAAATGTATGTATATATATATATATATATAAATACTTACATACATTTGTGTGGGAAGCAATTTCCAGTCTTATAAGAACTTCTAATAACTTTCAATCTTCTTCCGGAATAGGGGTAATTTCCTTATAAGTTTACGCAACTAAACAAAATCATCTTTTATAAGGTGTTACGGTGTAAAGTCCTCTTGCTACCCTGATGAAAACTTCCGTCAATAACTGTTTACTTGCTTCTGTGATGAAATTCCAATTAAGACATTTCCAGTGCTGTAACATTAATTTCAGTTATTACGTTTGTATATGAAAACCTAAAAAGCCCATACTTTTTATAAACTAATGTCAAACGTGGCACAAAATTTATTTAAACTTATGTAAACTCCAAAACTACACCTCTTCCTTAAGATTAATAAAATATCATACTGCACGTCTGATTGTTTCTACTAGTACTACACATTAAGAAACATGTGTATGCTTTAAATTTCGTTACGAAAGAGCCAAATCCATAAAAAATGTAAACATTTTACAGATCAGGGACAATAGACTATATAGTGTGGTTTTAAAATTATATAGGCTATTAATTGTGAAGGTAATATATAAGTGATACAATTTCTAAAATTTTTAAATTCAAACGCAATAATACATTCATAAAATTGTTGCAATGTTGTTTTAATACAAATATGCACAATCATTACTGTGTGATTGTACTGGGCCTCGGCCAATCACCAAAACTCTCTGTCTAAATAAACCAATTAAAAAATTAATTTTCACCCGTCATGTTTTCCATAACAGACAAATGTTATTTCCTGTCATTTTAGCGTTGCCGAGTTGAAGTACTCCACGTAATATTTAAAAGTTCACTTGTTATCCAAAAACTCCACCAGACATGAGTATTTTTATATTTCTCATAAAACGATGTTTATAAAGTTTGAATTACAGCTATTCATTAGTGACATCTGAGTTACATTTAGAGCCCTCTTAAGGTCTTAAATCATGTTAACTTTGAAATTGGAAAATAATTGAATATTTTTTCTATAATAACTGTTTATAAACACTTTATTGCTATCTGTCTGGCTTTATATCTGTATGTCTACACATATGTACAATACCTCAAATACGAAGCAACTTATCGACGATAAATTTTGCATAAGTGTACATTTGTAAATAAGAAATACAGAATTCAATGATGGTTCATGTTACTCCATGAGATTTGGCTGAACGTTAGCGAGCACTCTTAAATTGGGCTTATAAACAGAATAAAATGAATTACAAACACACTGATTATGATTATATAACATTTTTAAACGTTATATACTAACATGATAACTGCCTACCAGAATGAAAAGACCCTTAAAATTCAAAATGTTGCATGCTATTTATTTCAGCAAGGCATTTCCACGACATATATCGTGCTCCTGCCTTTTTTATTTTTAGTTTAAAATGCTATTGATGATTCATTAATTGCTTTCTGTTAGGTATATCTATATGTATGACTGCCTGCACGATAATTCAAAAATAAACAGACAAACAAATTTGATTTTGCTAATCGTTAGCAAATAACTTTGTATTGGTAAGACAAAAACAGAGTGAAAAATAAATGATTAGTTTTATCACACCGCATTTTTTAAGACTCGTTACAAAAACTGAAGTTAATGAATCAAATGTGGGCGTGTGAAGCAAGTAAAGGTACGGTTATCTTGTGAAGTATTTTTTATGCCTCAAAATGTGCTTTAAATTTCATTTCAACATAGATAATGACAATATGTTTATTGAAGAGGTATGTAGCATCATGATATGTGGCTGAGCGTAATCTTTTTCTCAATTTCTTTTTTATACGTTTTTTTGTACCACAGACCACCACATGAGTGAAAAGAGTTTACACATTTGAACATTTTCAAGCAACTGTAGGAAAGTCTGTCATGCAATACAGACTCGTCCATTGTTTCTTTTTTTTGTTTATATATATCCTTGATGAATTGAGTGATGTCTAATCGTTTATTTCATTTTATTGTTTCCAAGTTATAATAATATTCTCAGTTTTATTATTTATATTAATGAACTTTAAATTACATATTGATACTTATAACATATGGATAGATAGTTAAGGTGATGTGACTATATATTGATAATAAGGATGGAAAAAGATTAAATTAAAATGTTTTTCTATAAATTTACACTTTTAACGGGGCTTGGATAAATTTGCATTTTGTAACAGCATGAAATGTAAATATGCGCTTAATTATTGATATAAAAATAAAAATTATAGTCATTGATACGAAGCTACTTTAATAATGCTTGTCATACAAAGAAGACTTCTGTTACTACAAAAACCCTCTTAAGGCTGTGCCCTGAGGTAAAAGCACTAGAGGCTTGTTTTGTTGTTTAAATATTAACTTTCCACTAAGTGGCTTGTTAATAGCTTAATAAGAGCGTGTACATGTAGTGTTTACATGAGTAAAAACTCTTAGTAGGCTAAAGATAAATCGTTTAATTACCTTTTAATTGTCTTATTATAAAGTTACTATTATTATGAAAGGTATTTTCGCTATCGCAATAAACTTATGACTTTTGTTGAACCCACATTAAATGAAATTAGAAAGATATAAAACTATATTATTTCAGTAATAATATTGGGAGGTTCTAAACTTTGAGCAATGCTACTGGTTTTTATTTCAGGTTTTTGGGGTGCGCAGTAATAAAATACACACACTACGCATCTAAGCTACTTTCATATATTGTTGTAGTGCCTTTATTTGTGCACTTATGATGAAGTATATACGTATGTCATGAATATATGAAGAGGGTAATTCAGTTATAACTCGTCTACTATCGACCATTGTAATCTATATCCGGTTAACGTGTTTCGGCTGCCTCAGTAGAGCATGCATTGGTATCCCGATCAGTAAAATAGTCTCTTTAAAGTGGGTTATCTTGGAAACTATTACACAGCAAAACTGTAAGTGGAGAATATGCTATTGTTTGTATTTAAAAATATTATTTCACATTAAAAGAATCCCACCATTTATGCAGTATGCCGCCCAGTAATTATTTTTTTCTTATGGAGCATCCTGTATTTTACTGTGAAGAGCTTATTTATTCTTGACTCATTTTTAATACTTCCCCAATGGAGATATTATAAAAAGTGTTGAGATTTCTTAAGGCGTTTCACATAAAAAAAATTATTTTTTCTAATAATATTAAACTCTTAATCTATCATCTACAGTTTGGCAAGTTTTACTTGGTTTTATGATATTTGTACACGTGAACTCATAGTCTATAGTTTTCTACAAACAAATCATGTATTATCTGGATAGGTTTAAGATAATACATCTGCTATCCATTCTGCTACAACTGAAAAAGAGTAATTTTCCATTCCAAAAATTTCTACGAACGAAACATTTCCATTTTTCTTTATACGTGTATTATTTTGTTTACTGTAGACTGTATTATTGAAGGTTTAGTTCAATGGATAGAACAACCATCAATAGTCAGATAGATTTACAGCTATAAAATTTAGAGAATTTGTAAAATTGCGAGTACTACTGATGATGTAAAAATTTATAATATTGATCTATAATAGATTCCTTTGTATTCAATAAACTATAATATTTAATTAAATAACATTATTTTACTGGGATATAGTTCTTATATTTGTAAACACAATATTAAAAGAGAACGATAAACTCTAATTCCACCTTTAACATCTAAGATAATATGATATCAATACTACAAAAAAACATAAATAAATTTAGTTATGTTGGCAAAGTTAAGTGGGTTTGTATTTTCTTTACAAAAATTATTTTTTTTTACAACGCAAATAGATAAACAGCATCCTGGAATACAAAAATAAGTAGATTCTCTTTGGAGCGGAAGTCGCAAATTACTTTTTATTGCCCCTATTCTTCTTTTTTTTCGAAAATACAATCTATAAATTTAGTTTGATTTAAAAAGACTTAAGAAGTATTGATATAAACCTTCCTCCACTATTTTAGACATTCACTTGTTGAGTAAAGCTCTACTAACATACAACTTTGCAGCTAAAAGCTAGTGATATTGATCATCGATAGAAATTTATATTTCACATATGTTATCATATCCAAAGTAATATCTATCATCATAACTGAAAATATATTGATTTGTTTGATGTATTCTTACGGGAGATTAAGTAAGTGTTCAAAAATATAACACATAAATTATACCTTGTCTTTTAAAGTGTTTTTAAAATTTATTTAATCTTCAGATAACATAAATTATTAAAGCATATCCTGTAAAAACTTTTGTTTATCATGCAATTCACATAGATATATTCGTATAGTAGCTGGTACCAACTGCATTGCCCGCAATGTTTTAAAACTTATTAAAACCTTTAGTAAACGGTTTTGTGGTGTAATCTGGTGTAATCTGGAGTGCTATGATTTTTTCAACCTTAAGTAGGCATACTTAAGGTACATTTAGTTTTAATAATCATGGTTAAGTGGATTAGAGTTAAAGCTGGTTCTTTTATCGTGTCTGCAGAAGTAGGATTTATTTCTGGTTTGTGTTAATTGTTATTTCCAACGTCATAGCTGATTCTGCCTTGAAGACTAGATCATATAGACACACATAAGTTTTAGAAAAGTAAACCGATAAATGTGATTTACTTCTAGCTCTTATTAGATACATCAGGTCTAAGATATTTCCATTGTCATAGTAGAGGTGCCACAATAATTGTTTTTGTTTGTGTCTTATTGCTCAGATCCAATAAGATTTTTGAGTGCTTTATATATGATTGTAGCACTCAAAAATCTACTTTGGTCCAAAAAACGTTCAACTTCCAACTCATGTAATATAATGAAGATATTTTCAACCTCATAGTTCAGTTTGCCTTGTTGCCTTTTTATCCCTATAGCGTTTTGAAATACGGGCATAATCAGTCATCTTCCGCCTTGAATTTTTGCTCTTAAATTTAGGTTATTTTTGTGTGTTTAATTTGATATCTGATGTTTATTTCATTGTTAGAATACACACGAACGACTTCGAATTCCATGTTTGTTAAATATATTTTGCTTAATATGACATAACTTAATCAATACCACTCATTTGGAACTAGTAAGACTCTCTACCATGCAATTGTGAATTAGAGTAGTCTGTATGAAAATACTATTAAATTAATAAAGTGGTAAGCGAGTCTTTGGCAAGGGACTGATCCTAAAAACAGAAAAGAAAGAAATCATAGTCGAAAACTACTTGAAGTCCACAACAAGAGAATAGAAAGAAGAGGACAGATTTATATTCTCTCAAATTTAATGCTTTAAAATTCTTAATATGTAAAGATAAAAATTTTGAAAATACTATTATCCTTTAAAATTATTAGGTACAAAAATTATTAAAATGATTAAACAAAATATCACAATTTATTTTAGCCGAAAATAGATGAAGCGTTTTCCCTTCGTTTAGCTTATTACGTGATGAGAAGGCGTATTTTTCAAGGTACCTATTACAATACTTTATACCAAAAACAAGTTAAATACGACAATAAATTTATGAACATAAGTTAGGGTGTAACTGAAAATAATTTATATGTAATATATTATTAAAAAACAACAATTTGTATTTTAAATCAAATAATGAAAACTTACAGATTTATAAAAGATTTTCATTGGTAGAGAGAACAAGCCAATCAGTGTCAAAACGAGAAATCCCTGTTAATAATCAGAAACCAGGATAAAGAACCTGGATAACCTAGCAGGTGATTATTTTTATCTGCATAGTCCATTAAAGATTAAAGTACAAAATTTAATAGATACAATATTTCTTGTCAATAAATGATAAATCTCATCACTGAACAGCCCAAAAAATTTAAATCAGTCTATTTTATAACTGCAAAGTACAAAGAACTTGTCATAGTGAGCTAGTGTGTTTTAAACAGGTTGCAACATTAAATGTAGTATATTTTTACTATAGATTTAGAATTGAATATATAATGTATATGCGAATATTTTATATACATTATTCGATTTTCAATATTGCTATGTAATACAATACAGACATAGTATAACATTTTCTACAAACATCACTCGCTATACTAACGTATTTACCTAAACACTTGACCTGGACGTCCACCAAAGCTGTTTGTATAACTAAACCAATAAAGTAAATTGTATTATCAATTTTAACCTTACTATACAAAACTTTATATTTCACAGCCTCATTACAGAGCAAAGGTGCAAACAGCAATTTAAAGTCTTCTGCTCCTATGTCTTATACTAAAAACTTTACCAGAAAAAAACCAATTGCTGAAATTATACACTACTGAGTTATTCACACTGATTCAGGAAATATTGTATAGATCACATAATTAAGGTTTTATGTTAGTTCATATTATTTATCATTAGTGAAAAATAGGTTACCAACACAATATATAAACCTTACAAATGTTCACGCTATCAAATAAAAGTCCAAGGTATCCAGCTGACAAAGTTTTGGCATTTAGGGCGACTTACAATGACCAGTTTTCAATTTTCAATTTTTATGTGGAATTACTAATCCCTAGTTGAGAAACTAGTTGAAAACATTTGACGTAGAAATAAGTAATTAAACATTACCGATAACCTATATAATGTCCGTTCCAAAATCTTAAATATTTTTACTCTCACTTTTTGGATATTACTTAGGATTTGGTGACGGTGGGATGTTAGAAATGTCAAAAGAATTAAAGTTGTTTATATATCCGTTGCTAAGAATTAATTTTGTTAATGGTATTTAATGAACTAGTTTGTAATCTAGGATTTATGAATTAGCTAATTCAATTACTGAGTAATATGTAGAATCCTAATTCTAGTGTGTTACTAATAAAACAATACATGATTTATATAATGAATATGCACTTATTCTTCTATGCAGTAACTTCAAAGTATATTAAATAAATAGCACTTAAAATTATTTACAGGTGCAGGTCATACCTCTAATGGTTATTAAAATATTATATACACATCGTATTTTATTTTTAGTTTTCTTTACTTGAAACTACATTTATTACAACTACTGGCTTGGAAACACTGTTCCTCATAGTAACATTGTGATGTAACGTAACAAATAAATCATACTTTATTCAAAGTTTGGATCTCAAATGTCAATTTCAAACCCAGAAAGAATTCCATTGGCAGTGTAAAGAAAGTTTATGTTAAAATATAACCCTCTTAAAAGGCTGTAAGATGAGGTAAAAGCTACGGAGGCATGTTTAAATATTAACTTCCCACTAAGTGGTCTGTGAATAACTTTATAAGTGTGTTTTCAGATGGGTTTTAACCTAGTATAGGTCTTTTAAAGTTAAATATTGTCTTGTATGTTTATCGTACTTACTCTATATCTTTCCAAGACTTCAAGACCCATTAGTATTCTGCCTGCTCTATCCAAAGGCCTCGAAAAAATTGTGCACTTCCAGATTACTGATATCTTAACACGAAATAACATTCTAAATGATTTGCAATCAGGATTTCGACCAGGACATAGTGCTGAAACTGCTTTACTGTGATTCACTGACGATATACGATTCGCAATGGACCAAAAACTAGGCACAATACTGACGCTCTTTGATTTCTCAAAGGCTTTTGATTTTGTAAACTACAGACTACTATTGGCAAAAATTGAGAATCATTGGTTTTTTCAAAAAAATGTCCTTCAATGGCTAAGGTCTTATCTGTCTCGCAGAAGGCAGTGTGTACAAGTAGGTGACGTAACATCCAACAGGCTGAGTGTTGAGTGTGGTGTTCCTAAGGGTTCCATACTTGGTCCTCTCTTGTTTGTGTTGTACGTTAATGACTTTAGCACAGTACTGGTATACGGCAAGTCCTACATGTATGCTGATGACCTACAGGTATATGTCGAGTTGTACTTTTTGTTATTCATATTTAAAATGTTTACAGCAAAATATTTAGTTTTATTATTAGCATTTGAAAAAAGAATATTTGTTATAGCTTTTATATGAGGTTAAATGTAAGAAATGGACATGAGGCCCTAATTTCGCCTCAAATAAAGAATTATTTCATTTCTATTATTTTTATTTTTATTATATTATTATATAAATCTGTATTGTTTTTCCCAATATGTTTGTGTGTTTGTTTTTGTTTGTTTGTTTGTTTTACTCTATCACATAAAATAATAAACCCAGGTTATAAAATTTTTAATTAACATTTCTAGGGTTCCTATTTGAAACATATTTTGAAAAATAGACCGGAATACCAGTGTAAACTCTAATATCAAAGCCTTTTAATTTTCTATTACTTAGCAGATAACAAATGTGTTTATAGTAACGTATAAAAGTCAAGAAAAATAAGGATATTACACACATATAAACAAGTGACAGCTTTTACAAATTTAATGTTAGGCAGAAACCTTTCTTTCTGTCACTTTCACCTTGTTTGGTAATACAATAAAATAGTATAAGATATTACATCATATTTATCATAAGTGTGTCAACTTAAATGTTTGGGACTTTGATCTTAGTCTCCCCATGGAATAAGAATTTTCTCTAAGTAGTTCAATTGTCACTGAAATCGTTAGAGCTATTTAATAAAATATCATGAAATACCGGAGAAAATTATGAGAAATTTCAGTGTACTTAAAAACTGATTTCTCTAAATATTTTTATGTAGTGAAATGTTACTACTTTAAAAAGACTTCTCTCTAAATTTCAGTGAAGAAACATAAATATAACATATAAAATAGATCAAGAGATTGGAATAAAAGCCCCCCCCCCCAAGGATGTTTTGATATGCCATTTTAAAAGAATGTGCTCAAAGTTTTGCGTACAAAAGCAGCAAGTACCTGCTAGAATTTAAAAATAATTTTGGGATTTTAATACGTAATTTTATTATATTTATCTTTAATTGAGTTCCAATTATATTTATGATAGTTTAATATATTTTATCTTCATGCAAATACTTGATTAAACATTACAGTAAGACAAGTTAAGATAAACAGTGTATACAATAAGGGAATTGGAATATTTTCAGTGCTGAAAAAATTTCTAATATTATGCATTTATTTGACGTTAAATTCTATACAAATATTATCATGCTTTATTTTTATATTCGATTCTGGAAATTCTGTATAAGATTATTTTTTTCTGTTTCAAACCAACGAACTTCCCCAGATAGTAGATTTCGTAATTTTTGCTCTCTGTTACTAATAGTTTGAATAAACTAAGTAGATTACTATATATACCCAGGCCAGAAAAAAACGCAGTACATTGTTTCTAAAATGTACAGGGAGCACTGGCGACATCGGTTTTGGGGAGGATAATGAGTAGTTTGCTGTGGAAGTGATCGGAACTTACCGAGCGCCACCGACATTTACCGAGCTGGGGACCCGATCCAGCTGCGCCCAAGGAATACTCACGTACGTGCATGCGTTGGCGCATACAGCTTCGGATAGGCTAGTAGGTCTTTCACTACTCAGCCACTTTACCCACGCTACATTCGATGCTTTTAAAAATCCTATATTCACGTTAGTTTGCCCCTATACACTGACAGTAAATGGGCACAAAGACAAATAAATTTATTGCTTAAAACATATACATATAATTTTCCAAATAAATATGATGCTTAAAATATATTAAGAAAATTCAAACTGTGAAAGGATTTCCTTCAAATATTTATACATAAAATAACATTACATGACACTGTCACGTTTTATTACAGTTAAAACATCTTATCGTTTTAAACTTTTGGTAGTTTAAAAAAGTAAAAAAAATCAAATATAAATGTTGGTCACATAATGATTTTTGGGATGGTTTCTAATTTTATTATCAAAAATTAAGTACTTCTAGGTGGTAATACAATTTCTTTATATGAATGGGGGACGAATAGCTATTATATTTGCAACTCGTATATTTGTTAAATATTTGTTCATATATATGAACAACAAAAAACAAATAAGATAATATAAATAATAATAAATAATATATATATATATATATATATAAGATTTTCTTTAGTATTTAAGTTCTATATGAAAGTGTTACATGTATGTATATTATACGTTTCAGAATCAAGGCACGTGTAAATTATTAACCTTTTCCTCATCTACTTAGCCTATTTAAAAAAATAATAACCAAGGTTTCATTATTATTCCTTTATGGGGCTCAATAATTTAACCACTATGCATGATATATTTAATATGATAAACATTTTAGATTAACAGATGTACTAAACATTTTTAAGTATTGATTGTGAATATAAAAAATAAATTTAGGAGAGTATTACATTAGAAAGTATGTAGCATTCTCCTAATTATGTAACATAAGTATAAACAGTACTAAAAAATTTTAATTTGGCATGCGGTCCTTCACTGATATCCATCTCTTTTATCCCTTAATGAATGCAAGAGAGACAAAAACTTTTCGAAATAGAAGCTAAATGATATTAAAACAAAAACAGCATGTGACAATATCATCTGATAATTCTACGAGTCATCTGCCAGAGAAACAAACTGCCATTGCTCATTTTCGCCGTAATATAATCTGTCATATCCGAGATAATAACAGCTGTAAAACCACCAGTGACAAATAATGGTTACAGTACGTACGGTGCATATAGCATCTGTTAAAGGTTTACTTCGTTATAAATACTTGCATTTGCATTTTGTCATTTTAAACACTGTTAGTACACTAACATATATTTAAGCATGTATATAAAAATCATCACTTTATTGTATGTTGATGTTTATACGGGCTTTATATTTTAGACAATACAAATTCAAGAGAAGTGCATACCATTTAACAGGTATAAATAGTAACAGAGAGAAATTGTAAATTAAAATTTTTATAATTGAAGAGTTATTTTAAAGAAAGTATTTTTTTATTTAAAAATACACCTATATCTTGGAATTTTTTTAAAAATTAAAATTGAATCGTTTATATAGATCTCTTAAAAAACCTGCCTTTGCATCAAAGAACTTATTTTTCACATGGACAGGCTTTACGCATGATTCTCAATTGAAACTATAGCAATTACTATTATATTTATGTTTGGTTATTAGGTAGTTCTTACTACAAAATTGTTGCATTTTATTAAATTTGATACTTTTGTAAATTAATTACTTATTACAAAAAATTCCTTAGAATGTTTCATAACAACCTATGCTATTTTCATAACTATATTAATTTTGTAAATAAGATGATAAAATTCAATAAATAACATCGGATTTTGATGAGATGGAAAAGAAATCTGGGTTGATTAAGAGATTGACCGTAATTTTTCATTACTTTATAAGGCAACTTTACAAACCTAATAAGTATTATATTTGCTTTTAAATTTATTTACATATGTTAATTTATGTCCAACTGTTTGCTATTTGTTTTTATTTTTAACAAATATCAAGGTTCTGCCACTATCCTGTAACGAAATGACAATGTGGAAGCTGTAATAGTTTTATATGGCTCGGTATATATGTCCTGTAAGATAACGTAATATTTAAAAATAGCTATGAGCGTCGATAAAACGTCTATGCCAAGAAACAAATTCATGGCAGACGAGGTTCAGAAGTAATTCTTTTCATGGAAGTAACTGTATAGCACTACTTTTGAGCTATAAACTCGTTGACAAGCGTTTTTAAGAGCAGTACTCTAAAAATAGATTATTTGTTAAGGCTTTTTCAGGGGGAAAACTTAGAAAAGCTATATTTAAAAAAATACAGTAAAGGGAGTTTAATACATTAAAGCTATAAACCGTTCATATTCCAATGCCTTTTCGCTTTTTGAAAGATTTTTCTTAACTACAAATTTTACATTTTTAATAAAACGAATAGGTATATTTTATAACGCTTTTTTCAGACCTACTCTCAGTTTTCACGGTGCTTATGTTTCATGATAACAGTTTTACAAACAAAAAATATAACGTTATGACTGTATGCAGTGATGTATATTGATTATAACAAATAATAATAATAATATTGATTATTTTAAATAGAAACAATTTTTTTGAGATATTTTTTAATTTTTTTTTAAATATATGATTTACCTGATAATCTAATGTATTTATAATTATATATAATTGTGCGATTGTTCTATCTACGATTGGACGTCCTGAAGTTAATTTGATATTTTCCATATGCAGCAAATTCTGACTCTTGGGAGGTCGAACAAATTAATTTCTGTCAAGCTGTAAGTATAATCTTTCGAGGACGACCATACCTGTATTTTTTTATAATTTGTGTAAGGTGTACTGTACTTGTAATATCTATAAAGAGAAATATGTTCATTAAAAGTTGTACAACTAGCTAAACAAAATTATAGATTGAGTGGTAATATATGATACACAATTTATGTATAAAAATTTAAGTAATAAAAAAGGATTTGCATAATTTCAGATCCCTTTCAGATTCCATATATAAAATATTTGAACAACCGTGATAGACGTGATTGTCTAATATAAAATTTGTCTTAAATTACAGTAGTAGTTAATGTGTAAATGAATGAGAGCCATTTCTTTTCACCACTCGTAATATTTTCTTTCTTTAAGTTTAGTTTTACATATTTTATGGTGTGACTTATTAACTTTACATATTTAAAACTCAAAAGTATAATGTTCATTCATTTTAGACGTGTATTAGTTGTTTAAATTAAAGGAATATTATCATTTTTACTTTACAATTTGGTATTAGAAATATCTATTATTATAAACTAGTTTAATAATTGTTTAGTATCTACAAGTAACTACGTTTGTATTGAGTTTAAAAAGTACCCATATTTCATATATTTCTCTAATCTAGTAAAAAAACTTCTTTAGTTATTTACTAATTCAGTTTCGCATTTTTATATTGCACCCTGAATCCTTTCATTTGTATTTTCCTTTCATCATTGTAATAATTATAATTGGTTAATCTAACAAAAATATTTATACCGTTCAACTTTCAGACGCTGTGATACTTCAAATATCTACAGCACGTAGTGTGTTTCAAGAAATGTAATACTCCTTTAAAACTAATATAAAATGACAAAGAAATATTTGGTTAAATATCCCTAAAGCATTCGTAAACATTGATTATTTTGAATAGTAATTTGTATTGCCTTATCTAATGTGACATTATATATATATATATATATCTTATTAATAAAAATGAATCGCCTAATGTGTTGGCAAGCACTAATTCCGAGAACGGTTGGACCAATTTGGTTAGTTCTTATTGTTAAAATGTTCATTGAAATCCGAGGAAGGTTTTATGAAGAAAAAGTTAAGAAAAATTAACTGAAATATTTTACAAATTAAAAACAATTTTGTAGTTTTTACATTTCATAATTCAAATTAAACTGGCACTAAACAGATGTTGACAGCTATAGTTCGACAAACTTTCTGAAACATCTGTTTACATTTACATTCTATCAATAATAAGAAAACAGTGCTTGATCGGTAGTGTAATGCATATATTAAATAAAACAATAATACATATAAATGTTACTCCAGGTTGCGCCAGTGACGAATTAAAATCATCCTATGCGTTAAATACGGTTATAAGCATTAAATACTGTTATAAAACTAACCTTAATGAACAAAGTTATGAATCTTTTTACATAAGTTACTTTAAACTGGTGGGACTTCCTTGACATTATGATATTACATTTTAAGAATGGCTTATGGAAAAACAGAGAAATGAATACTAACATGCCTCTACGATTCATTCTTTCCCTGACTACAGTCCAAAAAACAACTGTAACGCAAAACTTTAATAACGATTATTTTGGTATGTTGCATAACCTTAATAAGGATTTCCTCCCTATACCGAAAGTACATAAAAAGTAGGTAGAACTTCCCCCTAGGTCGTAATAGGCTTTTCAGTCTTACTTATGTGTGTATTTTCTTCATCAGGACATGGAAAACTCAAATATGTCAACACGATTTTTACCGAAGTAGATTTCTGAGAACTAGATAATCAAACATATGTAGTATTTTGATCGAGGCAATATGGCAAGCTAAACTATGACATAGTAGGTAAGTGAATTTAAACGGTCTTAATTAGGCACTGTTTAACCGAAGTAGGCATCTCGGTCCTAAGTAAGTATATATATTTTCTCTTCGTCAGAACAACAAGGTAAACTCTACTATGGTACTGGAAATATCTTAGACCTAAATTATATGACAAGGACTGGAAATATACGCTTTTTGACCGAAGTAAGTTTTCGAGACCTGTGTGATCCTAGATTTGTGTTTTCTTGATCGGGATGACAAGACAGATTCAGCTGTGACGTTATGTATATAATTAGAATCAGAAATGCTCCTACACGTGCCAAACATGATATAATAATAAATTTTAACTAAAACTGATACTATTTACCATGAACAAATAACATCCACCTGATGTATGCGGTTTCATACGCAATCTTTAGAACCGAAGTCCTTATGTTACTTAGTAAAAGCAATTATGGTGTAATATGATGGGAGGCCTCTACAAATTTAAAACGTAAGTAGACATACATCAGGTGGATGTTGTTTGTTCATGGTAAATAGTATCAGAGTTTAAATTTATTATTATATCATGTTTATATATATATATATATATATATACATATATTGATTCTCATATGATTTTATGAGTCATATCCAGATTATAGTCTTGGATCCTTAGGAGATGTACAAGAATTGTAATCACACCATTTCACCTATTACCTGACTTTAAAATAAAAGGTCACTATTTTGGAAAGAAATTAAAATGACAAATTTTTTTACCACACCCATATAATAAATACGCACAAAAGAGGCAACTACATACAACTATGCAGTTCAGAAAACTGAAAAAAAGTGTAAGAAGGAAGTATTTCAACGTGGTATCAAGTTAAAACACGTCATATATCATATATACTAAATGTATAGCATTCTAAACATTTATATCTCGTGTTATTCAGTTTATTATCCGCACATAATAGATTTTCATTGATTCTATAAATTATAATACTATTTCAATATCCCAAGTTCGGATAATGCAGAGTATTTCCTCCCTGATTTTCTCTCCAACCGCGCTTGTAGCAGTTCAGACACCAGGTACAGTTATTTATAATATACTTTTACGTAGCCCAATCACTGCCCCATCTTGTACAGGGTACTACCATCCTTCCCGTTTTATTCACTTCTGATATATGTCAGACTAATGGTTAGCTAAAGTTTAAATGAGAGATTATACTAATTAAACAAATAATGTGTTGTAATCATCACTCAGATATATAAAGTACAGTATCTACAATTTTAAATTATAAAAATCATCTAATTCTTTAACTAGGCAAGAGGGCTGACCACAAAAACTCAAGCGCTACTTTATATTCATGAGGATCCATTAGGCCTGGGCTCGGTAATCGCTCTTTCCCACATTGTTGAAGTAAAGTTCGTTATTGTACTAGATCATCACCATTACCATCCTGAGGGTAATCTATGCAAATTCTTCAGAGTAATAAAATACATTAGCAGACATTTTCAACTTTGGAAATTATAATATTAAAGGCCCGAGGTAGGCAAATTGCGAATTTGACGTTATCAAACGTATTCTGCTTATCCTCTCTGAACAGAAAATATATTATGGTTTTAGGGGGTGCAAATGAACAAAATAACATTATTTTAGAGGGTATATACATAAATAGTTCTTAATGTTTTAATGTTCTGTTTGTGTGCTGCGTCTGGATATATGTAAATGTTATCAGCGGGTGGGACTGATAGCGTATCTGTTATCTGAAATGCTCCGTGGCAGAAGTCAGTGCTTCACTAGATATCGTGTACTATAGTTTGGATCGAGTGAGTGCGTGACGATTATGGATCAACCATCCACTAGTTCGACCAATCGTAGTTAAATTGGTGTGTCGGAATGTTTTTGTCGGGCATGTTTAAGAGTTTACGTTTCGACCGAAAACGAGATTATTTAGTTTCTGTACATTCAGCTTAACACACAAATGGTAAGTTTTCTCTATTAATGTCCATTTATATACGTATTCATATTAGGGGTATTCAAGATTTATTAAGTTTTTTTACACGGTACATAATTGGCTTTCCATAAACAATTCAATTTATATTTCTGATAAGCCCCTCTAGAATTTGATATTTTACTGATAGGTACTACCTCGAGGGATGTTTTTCTTTCGTTGCAATTAGCGCGGGGGTAGCACCGAAATTGCTGCCGAAGCCCGTGCTGATGGCCGGAGGCACTCGTCTCAACTCGATAACAACTAATTAATTTGTAGCTCGAAATTTAATAAAAACATTGTTCATTTTGGATAAAAACTTCTGCTCATTTGAGTATTATTTTGTTCATTTACGTTTGCAAAGATGGCGCCGTATCCGATGACGTCATCACGAGGTTGAATCATGGTCACAAAAGGTCACGTGATGCCCGATGTGGATGTAGAACATGGAAATATTGCTCCACGCTTTTTGAACAGTTGTTCCATTTTTGATGTTCTAGAACTTCATTATTTCTCATTTCCACACCGTCAAACCTTATATTGTTTTGTTTTGTAGGACGATTCCAATAAGTTAATAATGCGAAACTCGTATTTTGCCGCTTCGGCCGTTAATATCACACTTTACCTCAACTTTTTATTTCTAATTATTAATTGATTTTAATATCAATATAATATCAAATTCATAAAAAAGAAATATTGGGTTAAATACCACTAACGTATTCTTAATATTGATAACTTAAATAATAAGTTTTAATGCCCAATCTTATTGCTAATGTGAAAATTGTTATGAGATTAAACTTTTATATAATAAAATATAAAACGAATTTATAGTGATATGATATATACTAGTTACAGTGAGAGTAAGTTTTAAATTTTTTAAAAACGTCTAAGGGACTTACACAATAAATTATAAAGACCTCTCTTGTTTATTGCGAAGTTAAAAATAATTCGGTATATTTGTTAGTTATTTTGTACGTAAGATAAATGATCATATATATTAGATTTAATTTTAATTTGTTTTTAAAATTTTTTTTATTATTTAAAAAGGGGAAGCCGATCCCCTTTTAAGCCTTATTCTGCCCATCCTCATGGGCCACAGGCCTGTGCGAGGATATTATCAAACAGAATAAGTGGGAGAGTCGATACAGTACAAGGTCGTACCAAGGTACTGATAAAAAGTGGCAACGGTCGCAGACAGGAGTCGAACCATGCGCTATCTCTAACTCAGACTCAAATTCCAATGTCCTTCGACCCACTCGGTCATACAGCACTCCCATATATGTAATATATGATGTTAAAATTACATATATGAGTAAACCACCATCAAGAAAGAAATCAATTTTGACCAATTATAATGTTATTAGGAGTGGACTTCACAATGAAATCAATTATTAGCAGAGTGAACATATTACATTACATTAAAAGCAAACCTCATTTCCGTCCATGAATTGAAACAACCACAATTTGTAGAGTTTCTGAACAGACTGTATGCGGGGTATTGCTAATCTCATTAGTCAGTGGAGATGCTGTGTCAACAAACGTTAATTTTATACTGGCATTGATAGTGATAATCAGTTGTGTAGGTAAGGGAGAAGTGAGTCATAATACTTGTTTACCTTTATATTAGGAATGGCCTATAGCGTTATTTATCCCCATTAAGCAATGTTAAACTTTAATAAAACAAGTTGCGAAAAGATAATAAATAAGTAATACAATAGCATAATTCTGTTATAATATTGAATCTTATTTTTCAATACAATTTCTCAATCATGCAACAAATGTTTCTAAGTATAAAATAAAGAAA
>NW_025780957.1:0-39107 GCF_021130785.1 Homalodisca vitripennis | reverse complement strand
TCAAAATTAGTTTTGGCTTAAATCGGAAGTTAGGGGTAAAGGTCAATGCCTTTTTTAGACGGTGTTGTGTCTGTGAACTAAAATAAAAATTTATTCTGTCCCTATCTACTATTGACGCATAGCTAACGCTCAGCCAACTAATTATGTGGGGTTGGTATTCACTCGTTTAACCTAGCAAAGCCTGAATCCTGATTGAATTACACAAATATTAGTCACATATAGGCCTAATATATATTTAAAACTCCAAAAATTTTCAATTCACGACAAATATTTTGCTATTTATCGCGTTTTTCAGGCTTATTAAAGTACATACAGCAAAAAGTTACTAGACTTTTTTTGTAGAACACGTCGTTTACTCAAACTTATTAAGTTGCATTTTTTGAGCTACGACCAACCGTTTAGCCGCTATCAAGTCCGGAATGTAAATTTGTAGGCGAAAATTTCCAAATATTTTCACTTAATCGCGTTTTTGCGGTCAAACTAATGGAGATATAGTAAAAAGTCACTAAACCCTTTTTGTAGATAATATTATTTCCTAAATCTAACCTTTGTTTCATTTTGACCTCCGACCAATGGTTTTGCCGCTATCGACACCAAAAACAAAATGTTCACGTAAATATTACAAATAAATTGCACATAACCACGTTTTTCGGCCAAACTAATGGAGATAGAGCAAAAGGTTACTGGACCTTTTCTGTAGATCGCAAAATTTGCTAATTTGATGGGTCAATCAGATTTGAGCTACAACCTACCGTTCGGCCGCTATCGAGCTCGAAACTTTATTTTAAGCGAAAAAATCTCTGGAATGTCAAATGTTCAAGCGTTTTGTCGCTTAACCATGGAAGATAGAGCAAAAAGTCACTGGACCTTTTTTGTAGTTCACTTCATTCCTGACCATGAATTTTTCGTCAGATCCGAGCTAGCTCTAACGGTTCGCCCGCTTTCGGGACTTACAAAAAAGGCCTGCAGGGGCGAAAAATGCATGAATTTTCTCGAATTTTTTTGAGGGGTTTAAAAGTAAAAAAGTCCGGTTTTCAGACTTTTCCTGTTGGTTACACGACAAAAGGTACCCGCGTGCCAAATTTCAAGTTTCCAGCACTTCTAGAACTATGTTAGAATTTGTATACATCCATCAGTGAGTGAGTGAGTGAGTGGTTTCACATGCGGCTGTATATTATATAGGACTCGCCTTCGGCTCGCTGGGGGCTTCGCCCCCAGGCCCCCATGATGTACGCTTGCAAATTCGGGGATGAGCGGTTAAATTTACGCTTGCATATTCGGGGATAAGAGGGATTTGGTGATTGTTAAAATTTGGACATGAGGACATACCAGTAAATTCCCGGGGGGTGGTTAATGTTACCGGGGGTTAATGACACACCCCAGGCCCCCTTATGGGGTGTTGGCCAAATTAAGGGATAAGTGGAATTCAGAATAGTATTAGACCTATTTTATTGAATTTTCCAGTTTTAACCAAATTTTGACTTCAAAGGCCTTTTGTGGCTTAACCGTTAGAGATACGAGAAAAAGTGACTGGACCTTTCTTGTCGGAAATTTAATTTTATCTTTCGATTCTGGTGTCCGATTTTAGCTACGACGACGCCTGGTTTAGCCAGTACGGAGCTGTGGAGAAAAGGACTGCACTGGTGGGCTATTGTGAATTGTTTAGTGTAAATATAACAAAAACCCAACCCTGAGTCATTATTTTTAAGTTGTTTAGGGGGTTTAATTTACTCAGAAGGTTATCTGGTCATGCCAGGATACTTCCGGGGGGTGGGGATTAATGTTAAGGGGGTTAAGACATCAGTGGGGTTTAATTTACTCAGGATATTGTCTGGTCATATGAATAAATTCCCGGGGGGGGGTTAATGTTACAAGGGGTTAATGACACACGTGGGCCTATTTTAGAGGGTGTTGTGTCTTTGAACATAATAAAAAACACTCTGTCCCTATCTACTATTGAAACTTCACTAACGCTCAGCCAACTCCCGGCGTGGAGGGGGGTTTTAGTCACTCGTTAACGTAATAATACAAGGTCAAGCTGGAACCAGCATGAAGCGCACTAATTAAAGTTGAAAAATTTAAAACACCTAAAAGTAACGACGAAGAATTTGTCATTTAGAGCATTTATCAGGCTTACGGAAATATAAACGATAGAAAGCTGCTGAACCTTTTTTTTAGATCTTATGAATAGCTAGTTACAAAACATTTTACATTTAAGCTAGGGCTAACGGTTCGGCCAATATCGAGCCCAGAAGGTAAGTTTTTGAGTGAAATTTTAAACATAATCACGTTTTACGGCTAAAACCATGGAAGATAGAGTAAAATGTCACTTGACCTTTTTTGTAGACCAAATTGTTGCGTATTAAAATGCGATTTTTATTCTACCCTAACTTCAAAGGTTCCGCTAACACAGAGCCCAGAAAACAATATCTCACGTAAAACGCAAAAAAACTATACTTTAAAATGCGTTATGCGGCCAAACCGTTAATGATAGGGCAAAATGTTACTGAACCTTTTTTGTAGATCACGCAATTTTCTAAATCCCATTGAAAATTTGTTTTGAGCTACGACCAACCGTTTAGCCGCTATCGAGCCCGAAAGGTAAATTTTTTGCCGAAAATTTCAAAATATTTTAATGTAATCGCGTTTTGCGGCCAAACCGAAGGAGATGGAGCAAAAAATCACTGGAACTTTTTTGTAGTTCACTTCATTCCTGACCATGAATTTTTCGTCAGATCGAAGCTAGCTCCAACGGTTCGCCCGCTATCGGGTTTTAAAGAAAAGCCTGCAAGGGCAAAAAGGGGTCACTTCGCGAATTTTTTTGAGGGGTTCAAAATTAAAAAATTCCGGTTTTCAGACTTTTCCCGGTGGTTTGAAGACTCCAGCTAGGTGTGTGCAAAATTCGGTGTTTCCAGCACTTCTAGAAGTGGGTTAGAATTTGTATACCCTATCAGTGAGTCAGTCAGTCAGTTACATATGCGGCTGTATATATATGGGACTCGCCTTCGGCTCGCTGGGGGCTACGCCCCAGGCCCCCATTTGGGTGTTGGCTAAATTCGGGGATAAGCGTAGTTCGGTGATTGGTTAAATTCAGACGTGAAGTTTCCAAATTTTATGTATCCGTTCTCGAGAATCTTACGGGTCGTAATGCTTCGCTAACGCTCAGCCAAAAGATGTGTGGTGTATAATATTAATCAATTGATGTGGTAGAAGAGTTAAGTTATGTGTTCGTGAAATTTGGAGACAAGAAGAATTTGGTTTTTTAACCAAAGTCAGAGGACGTATGTATACCATAGTTTTAATTTTCCGGATTTACCCAAACTTTTGACTTTGAGGGCGTTTTGCGGCTTAACCGTTAGAGATACGACAAAAAGTGACTGGACCTTTCTTGTCGGAAATTTAATTTTGTTTTTCGATTGTGACCTCAGATTTGATCTACGACCTATGGTTTAGTCGGTACAACGCTTGGGATAAAAGTCTGCCCCGGTCAGCTGTTGTGTAAACAGATTTAGTGTAAATAAATTTAAAACTGCCTTTATTAGATTATTAAGTTGATCAGGGGGTTTGTTTTAATCAGGAGTGCATCAACCAGGAAATTCCCGGGAGGGGGGTTAATGTTATCGGGAGTTATTAGAAACGCGTGGTATACTTTTCTGGAAAATGTGTGTCTGTGCTACGAGAATATGTGTACAGTATTTTTTATCAAAATAAAACGTTGATGAGGGGGTTTATATTACTTCGGAAATTTTCATTCCATACCAGACTGTTGATAAGGAATCACTATTTCATTTTTAAAAAACACTCTGTCCCTATCTACTATTGAAAGCTTCACTAACGCTCAGCCAACTCCCGATGTGGAGGGAGGGGGGTTATAGTCACTCGTTAACGGAGTAATACAAGTCCAATCTGGAACCAGCATGAATCGCACTAATTATAGTTGCAAAATTTAAAACTCCTAAAATTGACGACAAAGAATTAGCCATTTATAGCATTTATCAGGATTACGGAAAGATAAACGACAGAAAGCTACTGGACCTTTTTTGTAGATCCTATGAATAGCTACTTACAAAAAGTTTTACATTTAAGCTAGGACCAACAGTTCGGCCACTATCGAGCACGAAAAGTAAGTTTTTAAGTGAAATTTACAATATAATTACGTTTTTACGGCTAAATCATGGAAGATAGAGTAAAAGGTCAATGGACCTTTTGTGTAGATCGCATTATTTTGTATTAAAATAAAATTTTTACTCTGGGCTAGGACTAAGTTTTTGTCTGAAATAGAGCCCAGAAAACAAAATCTCACGTAAAACTCAAAAAAATCAAAACTTTAAAACGCGTTATGAGGCCAAACCGTTGAGGATATGGCAAAATGTTACTGAACGTTTTTTGTAGATCACGTGATTTTCTAAATCCACAAGAAAATCTGATTTGAGCTACGACCAACCGTTTAGCCGCTATCAAGTCCGGAATGTAAATTTGTAGGCGAAAATTTCCAAATATTTTCACTTAATCGCGTTTTGCGGTCAAACTAATGGAGATATAGTAAAAAGTCACTAAACCTTTTTTGTAGATAATATTATTTCCTAAATCTAACCTTTGTTTCATTTTGACCTCCGACCAATGGTTTCACCGCTATCTACCCCAAAAACAAAGTTTTCGCGTGAAAATTACAAAAAAATTGCACATAATCACGTTTTTCGACCAAACTAATGGAGATAGAGCAAAAAGGTTACTGGACCTTTTCTGTAGATCGCAAAATTTGCTAATTTGATGGGTCAATCAGATTTGAGCTACAACCTACCGTTTCGGCCGCTATCGAGCTCGAAACTTTATTTTAAGCGAAAAAATCTCTGGAATGTCAAATGTTCAAGCGTTTTGTCGCTTAACCATGGAAGATAGAGCAAAAAGTCACTGGACCTTTTTTGTAGTTCACTTCATTCCTGACCATGAATTTTTCGTCAGATCCGAGCTAGCTCTAACGGTTCGCCCGCTTTCGGACTTACAAAAAAGGCCTGCAGGGGCGAAAAATGCATGAATTTTCTCGAATTTTTTTGAGGGGTTTAAAAGTAAAAAAGTCCGGTTTTCAGACTTTTCCTGTTGGTTACACGACAAAAGGTACCCGCGTGCCAAATTTCAAGTTTCCAGCACTTCTAGAACTATGTTAGAATTTGTATACATCCATCAGTGAGTGAGTGAGTGAGTGGTTTCACATGCGGCTGTATATTATATAGGACTCGCCTTCGGCTCGCTGGGGGCTACGCCCCCAGGCCCCCATTTGGGTGTTGGCTAAATTCGGGGATAAGCGTAGTTCGGTGATTGGTTAAATTCAGACGTGAAGTTTCCAAATTTTATGTATCCGTTCTCGAGAATCTTACGGGTCGTAATGCTTCGCTAACGCTCAGCCAAAAGATGTGTGGTGTATAATATTAATCAATTGATGTGGTAGAAGAGTTAAGTTATGTGTTCGTGAAATTTGGAGACAAGAAGAATTTGGTTTTAACCAAAGTCAGAGGACGTATGTATACCATAGTTTAATTTTCCGGATTTACCCAAACTTTTGACTTTGAGGGCGTTTTGCGGCTTAACCGTTAGAGATACGACAAAAAGTGACTGGACCTTTCTTGTCGGAAATTTAATTTTGTTTTTCGATTGTGACCTCAGATTTGATCTACGACCTATGGTTTAGTCGGTACAACGCTTGGGATAAAAGTCTGCCCCGGTCAGCTGTTGTGTAAACAGATTTAGTGTAAATAAATTTAAAACTGCCTTTATTAGATTATTAAGTTGATCAGGGGGTTTGTTTTAATCAGGAGTTGCATCAACCAGGAAATTCCCGGGAGGGGGGTTAATGTTATCGGGAGTTATTAGAACGCGTGGTATACTTTTCTGGAAAATGTGTGTCTGTGCTACGAGAATATGTGTACAGTATTTTTTATCAAAATAAAACGTTGATGAGGGGGTTTATATTACTTCGGAAATTTTCATTCCATACCAGACTGTTGATAAGGAATCACTATTTCATTTTAAAAAGCACTCTGTCCCTATCTACTATTAAAGCTTCACTAACGCTCAGCCAACTCCCGATGTGGAGGGAGGGGGGTTATAGTCACTCGTTAACGGAGTAATACAAGTCCAATCTGGAACCAGCATGAATCGCACTAATTATAGTTGCAAAATTTAAAACTCCTAAAATTGACGACAAAGAATTAGCCATTTATAGCATTTATCAGGATTACGGAAAGATAAACGACAGAAAGCTACTGGACCTTTTTTGTAGATCCTATGAATAGCTACTTACAAAAAGTTTTACATTTAAGCTAGGACCAACAGTTCGGCCACTATCGAGCACGAAAAGTAAGTTTTTAAGTGAAATTTACAATATAATTACGTTTTACGGCTAAATCATGGAAGATAGAGTAAAAGGTCAATGGACCTTTTGTGTAGATCGCATTATTTTGTATTAAAATAAAATTTTTATTACTCTGGGCTAGGACTAAGTTTTTGTGTCTGAAATAGAGCCCAGAAAACAAAATCTCACGTAAAACTCAAAAAATCAAAACTTTAAAACGCGTTATGAGGCCAAACCGTTGAGGATATGGCAAAATGTTACTGAACGTTTTTTGTAGATCACGTGATTTTCTAAATCCACAAGAAAATCTGATTTGAGCTACGACCAACCGTTTAGCCGCTATCAAGTCCGGAATGTAAATTTGTAGGCGAAAATTTCCAAATATTTTCACTTAATCGCGTTTTGCGGTCAAACTAATGGAGATATAGTAAAAAGTCACTAAACCTTTTTTGTAGATAATATTATTTCCTAAATCTAACCTTTGTTTCATTTTGACCTCCGACCAATGGTTTCACCGCTATCTACCCCAAAAACAAAGTTTTCGCGTGAAAATTACAAAAAAATTGCACATAATCACGTTTTTCGACCAAACTAATGGAGATAGAGCAAAAGGTTACTGGACCTTTTCTGTAGATCGCAAAATTTGCTAATTTGATGGGTCAATCAGATTTGAGCTACAACCTACCGTTCGGCCGCTATCGAGCTCGAAACTTTATTTTAAGCGAAAAAATCTCTGGAATGTCAAATGTTCAAGCGTTTTGTCGCTTAACCATGGAAGATAGAGCAAAAAGTCACTGGACCTTTTTTGTAGTTCACTTCATTCCTGACCATGAATTTTTCGTCAGATCCGAGCTAGCTCTAACGGTTCGCCCGCTTTCGGACTTACAAAAAAGGCCTGCAGGGGCGAAAAATGCATGAATTTTCTCGAATTTTTTTGAGGGGTTTAAAAGTAAAAAAGTCCGGTTTTCAGACTTTTCCTGTTGGTTACACGACAAAAGGTACCCGCGTGCCAAATTTCAAGTTTCCAGCACTTCTAGAACTATGTTAGAATTTGTATACATCCATCAGTGAGTGAGTGAGTGAGTGGTTTCACATGCGGCTGTATATTATATAGGACTCGCCTTCGGCTCGCTGGGGGCTACGCCCCCAGGCCCCCATGATGTACGCTTGCAAAATTCGGGGATAAGAGCAATTCGGTGATTGGTAAAATTCGGACATAAGGTCGTGCCAGGAAATTCCCTGGGGGGTTTAACGTTACCAGGGGTTAAGACATCAGGGGGTTATCTGGTTATACCAGGAACTTCCCAAGGGGGGTTAAGAGATATGGTGAGTGGTAAAATTCAGACATGAGGTCATGCCAGGAAATTCCCTGGGGGGGGTTTAAAGTTACCAGGGGGGTTAACACATCAGGGCGTTTAATTTACTCAGGAGGTTATCTGGTCATACCAGGAAATCCCGGGGGGGGGTAATGTTATCGGGGGTTAATGAAACACACCAGGCCCCCTTTCGAGTGTTGGCCAGATTCGGGGATAAGCGGAATTCGGAATTATCTTGGACCTATGTTATTTAATTTTTCAGTTTTAATCAAAATTTTGACTTTAATGGCGTTTTACGGGTTAACCGTTAGAGATACGAGAAAAAGTAACTGGACTTTTCCTGTCGGAAATTTAATTTTCTCTTTCGATTCCGTCGTCAGATTTTAGCTGCGACCTTTGGTTTAGCCAGGAATGAGCTCGGGAGAAAAGTCTGCACTGGTCAGCTATCGTGAGTTGTTTAGTACAAACATAATAAAAACCGACCTTAAGGCAGTATTTTAAGTTGAACAGTTGGTTTAATATCATCAGGAGATTATCTAGTCCAGCCAGGAAATTCCCTGGGGGGGGGGGTTAATGTTACCGGGGGGTTAACACATCAGGGGGTTTAATTTACTCAGGAGGTTATCTGGTCATACCAGGAAATCCTCGGAGGGGGGTTAATGTTACCGGGGGCTAATGACACACCTGTCCCTATTTTAGACGGTGTTGTGTCTGTGAACAAAATAAAAATTTATTCTGTCCCTATCTACTATTGACGCATAGCTAACGCTCAGCCAACTAATTATGTGGGGTTGTTATTCACTCGTTAACCTAGCAAAGCCTGAATCCTGATTGAATTACACAAATATTAGTCCACATATAGGCCTAATATATATTTAAAACTCCAAAAATTTCCAATTCACGACAAATATTTTGCTATTTATCGCGTTTTTTCAGGCTTATTAAAGTACATACAGCAAAAAAGTTACTAGACTTTTTTTGTAGAACACGTCGTTTACTCAAACTTATTAAGTTGCATTTTTTGAGCTACGACCAACCGTTTAGCCGCTATCAAGTCCGGAATGTAAATTTGTAGGCGAAAATTTCCAAATATTTTCACTTAATCGCGTTTTGCGGTCAAACTAATGGAGATATAGTAAAAAGTCACTAAACCCTTTTTGTAGATAATATTATTTCCTAAATCTAACCTTTGTTTCATTTTGACCTCCGACCAATGGTTTTGCCGCTATCGACACCAAAAACAAAATGTTCACGTAAATATTACAAATAAATTGCACATAACCACGTTTTTTCGGCCAAACTAATGGAGATAGAGCAAAAGGTTACTGGACCTTTTCTGTAGATCGCAAAATTTGCTAATTTGATGGGTCAATCAGATTTGAGCTACAACCTACCGTTTCGGCCGCTATCGAGCTCGAAACTTTATTTTAAGCGAAAAAATCTCTGGAATGTCAAATGTTCAAGCGTTTTGTCGCTTAACCATGGAAGATAGAGCAAAAAGTCCACTGGACCTTTTTTGTAGTTCACTTCATTCCTGACCATGAATTTTTCGTCAGATCCGAGCTAGCTCTAACGGTTCGCCCGCTTTCGGACTTACAAAAAAGGCCTGCAGGGGCGAAAAATGCATGAATTTTCTCGAATTTTTTTGAGGGGTTTAAAAGTAAAAAAGTCCGGTTTTCAGACTTTTCCTGTTGGTTACACGACAAAAGGTACCCGCGTGCCAAATTTCAAGTTTCCAGCACTTCTAGAACTATGTTAGAATTTGTATACATCCATCAGTGAGTGAGTGAGTGAGTGGTTTCACATGCGGCTGTATATTATATAGGACTCGCCTTCGGCTCGCTGGGGGCTACGCCCCCAGGCCCCCATGATGTTGGCTTGCAAATTCGGGGAATAAGCGTAGTTCGGTGATTTGGTTAAATTCAGACGTGAAGTTTTCCAAATTTATGTATCCGTTCTCGAGAATCTTATCGGGTCGTAATGCTTCGCTAAAGCTCAGCCAAAAGATGTGTGGTGTATATTATTAATCAATTGATGTGGTAGAAGAGTTAAGTTATGTGTTCGTGAAATTTGGAGACAAGAAGAATTTGGTTTTAACCAAAGTCAGAGGCGTAAATGTATTACCATAGTTTAATTTTCCAGTTTTAACCAAACTTTTGACTTCAAAGGCCTTTTGTGCGGCTTAACCGTTAGAGATACGAGAAAAAGTGACTGGACCTTTCTTGTCGGAAATTTAATTTTATCTTTTCGATTCTGGTGTCCGATTTTAGCTACGACGCCTGGTTTAGCCAGTACGGAGCTGTGGAGAAAGGACTGCACTGGTGGGCTATTGTGAATTGTTTAGTGTAAATATAACAAAAACCCAACCCTGAGTCATTATTTTTAAGTTGTTTAGGGGGTTTAATTTAATCAGAAGGTTATCTGGTCATGCCAGGAAATTCCCGGGGGGGGGGGTTAATGTTACCGGGGGTTAAGACATCAGTGGGTTTAATTTACTCAGGATATTGTCTGGTCATATGAAGTATTCCCGGGGGGGGTTAATGTTACAAGGGGTTAATGACACACGTGGGGCCTATTTTAGAGGGTGTTGTGATAAGGAACATAAAAAAAACACTCTGTCCCTATCTACTATTGAAACTTCACTAACGCTCAGCCAACTCCCGGCGTGGAGGGAGGGGGGTTTTAGTCACTCGTTAACGTAATAATACAAGGTCAAGCTGGAACCAGCATGAAGCGCACTAATTATAGTTGCAAAAATTTAAAACACCTAAAAGTAACGACGAAGAATTTGTCATTTAGAGCATTTATCAGGCTTACGGAAATATAAACGATAGAAAGCTGCTGAACCTTTTTTGTAGATCTTATGAATAGCTAGTTACAAAAAGTTTTACATTTAAGCTAGGGCTAACGGTTCGGCCAATATCGAGCCCAGAAGGTAAGTGTTTTTGAGTGAAATTTTAAACATAATCACGTTTTACGGCTAAACCATGGAAGATAGAGTAAAATGTCACTTGACCTTTTTTGTGTAGACCAAATTGTTTGCGTATTAAAATGCGATTTTTATTCTACCCTAACTTCAAAGGTTTCCGCTAACACAGAGCCCAGAAAACAATATCTCACGTAAAACTCAAAAAAACTATACTTTAAAATGCGTTATGCGGCCAAACCGTTAATGATAGGGCAAAATGTTACTGAACCTTTTTTGTAGATCACGCAATTTTCTAAATCCCATTGAAAATTTGTTTTGAGCTACGACCAACCGTTTAGCCGCTATCGAGCCCGAAAGGTAAATTTTTTGCCGAAAATTTCAAAATATTTTAATGTAATCGCGTTTTTGGCGGCCAAACCGAAGGAGATGGAGCAAAAAATCACTGGAACCTTTTTTGTAGTTCACTTCATTCCTGACCATGAATTTTTCGTCAGATCGAAGCTAGCTCCAACGGTTCGCCCGCTATCGGGTTTTAAAGAAAAGCCTGCAAGGGCAAAAAGGGGTCACTTCGCGAATTTTTTTGAGGGGTTCAAAATTAAAAAATTCCGGTTTTCAGACTTTTCCCGGTGGTTTGAAGACTCCAGCTAGGTGTGTGCAAAATTCGGTGTTTCCAGCACTTCTAGAAGTGGGTTAGAATTTGTATACCCTATCAGTGAGTCAGTCAGTCAGTTACATATGCGGCTGTATATATATGGGACTCGCCTTCGGCTCGCTGGGGGCTACGCCCCCAGGCCCCCATTTGGGTGTTGGCTAAATTCGGGGATAAGCGTAGTTCGGTGATTGGTTAAATTCAGACGTGAAGTTTCCAAATTTTATGTATCCGTTCTCGAGAATCTTACGGGTCGTAATGCTTCGCTAACGCTCAGCCAAAAGATGTGTGGTGTATAATATTAATCAATTGATGTGGTAGAAGAGTTAAGTTATGTGTTCGTGAAATTTGGAGACAAGAAGAATTTGGTTTTAACCAAAGTCAGAGGACGTATGTATACCATAGTTTAATTTTCCGGATTTACCCAAACTTTTGACTTTGAGGGCGTTTTGCGGCTTAACCGTTAGAGATACGACAAAAAGTGACTGGACCTTTCTTGTCGGAAATTTAATTTTGTTTTTCGATTGTGACCTCAGATTTGATCTACGACCTATGGTTTAGTCGGTACAACGCTTGGGATAAAAGTCTGCCCCGGTCAGCTGTTGTGTAAACAGATTTAGTGTAAATAAATTTAAAACTGCCTTTATTAGATTATTAAGTTGATCAGGGGGTTTGTTTTAATCAGGAGTGCATCAACCAGGAAATTCCCGGGAGGGGGGTTAATGTTATCGGGAGTTATTAGAACGCGTGGTATACTTTTCTGGAAAATGTGTGTCTGTGCTACGAGAATATGTGTACAGTATTTTTTATCAAAATAAAACGTTGATGAGGGGGTTTATATTACTTCGGAAATTTTCATTCCATACCAGACTGTTGATAAGGAATCACTATTTCATTTTAAAAAGCACTCTGTCCCTATCTACTATTAAAGCTTCACTAACGCTCAGCCAACTCCCGATGTGGAGGGAGGGGGGTTATAGTCACTCGTTAACGGAGTAATACAAGTCCAATCTGGAACCAGCATGAATCGCACTAATTATAGTTGCAAAATTTAAAACTCCTAAAATTGACGACAAAGAATTAGCCATTTATAGCATTTATCAGGATTACGGAAAGATAAACGACAGAAAGCTACTGGACCTTTTTTGTAGATCCTATGAATAGCTACTTACAAAAAGTTTTACATTTAAGCTAGGACCAACAGTTCGGCCACTATCGAGCACGAAAAGTAAGTTTTTAAGTGAAATTTACAATATAATTACGTTTTACGGCTAAATCATGGAAGATAGAGTAAAAGGTCAATGGACCTTTTGTGTAGATCGCATTATTTTGTATTAAAATAAAATTTTTACTCTGGGCTAGGACTAAGTTTTTGTCTGAAATAGAGCCCAGAAAACAAAATCTCACGTAAAACTCAAAAAATCAAAACTTTAAAACGCGTTATGAGGCCAAACCGTTGAGGATATGGCAAAATGTTACTGAACGTTTTTTGTAGATCACGTGATTTTCTAAATCCACAAGAAAATCTGATTTGAGCTACGACCAACCGTTATAGGCCGCTATCAAGTCCGGAATGTAAATTTGTAGGCGAAAATTTCCAAATATTTTCACTTAATCGCGTTTTGCGGTCAAACTAATGGAGATATAGTAAAAAGTCACTAAACCTTTTTTGTAGATAATATTATTTCCTAAATCTAACCTTTGTTTCATTTTGACCTCCGACCAATGGTTTCACCGCTATCTACCCCAAAAACAAAGTTTTCGCGTGAAAATTACAAAAAAATTGCACATAATCACGTTTTTTCGACCAAACTAATGGAGATAGAGCAAAAGGTTACTGGACCTTTTCTGTAGATCGCAAAATTTGCTAATTTGATGGGTCAATCAGATTTGAGCTACAACCTACCGTTCGGCCGCTATCGAGCTCGAAACTTTATTTTAAGCGAAAAAATCTCTGGAATGTCAAATGTTCAAGCGTTTTGTCGCTTAAACCATGGAAGATAGAGCAAAAAGTCACTGGACCTTTTTTGTAGTTCACTTCATTCCTGACCATGAATTTTTCGTCAGATCCGAGCTAGCTCTAACGGTTCGCCCGCTTTCGGACTTACAAAAAAGGCCTGCAGGGGCGAAAAATGCATGAATTTTCTCGAATTTTTTTGAGGGGTTTAAAAGTAAAAAAGTCCGGTTTTCAGACTTTTCCTGTTGGTTACACGACAAAAGGTACCCGCGTGCCAAATTTCAAGTTTCCAGCACTTCTAGAACTATGTTAGAATTTGTATACATCCATCAGTGAGTGAGTGAGTGAGTGGTTTCACATGCGGCTGTATATTATATAGGACTCGCCTTCGGCTCGCTGGGGGCTACGCCCCCAGGCCCCCATTTGGGTGTTGGCTAAATTCGGGGATAAGCGTAGTAGTTCGGTGATTGGTTAAATTCAGGACGTGAAGTTTCCAAATTTTATGTATCCGTTCTCGAGAATCTTACGGGTCGTAATGCTTCGCTAACGCTCAGCCAAAAGATGTGTGGTGTATAATATTAATCAATTGATGTGGTAGAAGAGTTAAGTTATGTGTTCGTGAAATTTGGAGACAAGAAGAATTTGGTTTTAACCAAAGTCAGAGGACGTAATGTATACCATAGTTTAATTTTCCGGATTTACCCAAACTTTTGACTTTGAGGGCGTTTTGCGGCTTAACCGTTAGAGATACGACAAAAAGTGACTGGACCTTTCTTGTCGGAAATTTAATTTTGTTTTTCGATTGTGACCTCAGATTTGATCTACGACCTATGGTTTAGTCGGTACAACGCTTGGGATAAAAGTCTGCCCCGGTCAGCTGTTGTGTAAACAGATTTAGTGTAAATAAATTTAAAACTGCCTTTATTAGATTATTAAGTTGATCAGGGGGTTTGTTTTAATCAGGAGTGCATCAACCAGGAAATTCCCGGGAGGGGGGTTAATGTTATCGGGAGTTATTAGAACGCGTGGTATACTTTTTCTGGAAAATGTGTGTCTGTGCTACGAGAATATGTGTACAGTATTTTTTATCAAAATAAAACGTTGATGAGGGGGTTTATATTACTTCGGAAATTTTCATTCCATACCAGACTGTTGATAAGGAATCACTATTTCATTTTAAAAAGCACTCTGTCCCTATCTACTATTAAAGCTTCACTAACGCTCAGCCAACTCCCGATGTGGAGGGAGGGGGGTTATAGTCACTCGTTAACGGAGTAATACAAGTCCAATCTGGAACCAGCATGAATCGCACTAATTATAGTTGCAAAATTTAAAACTCCTAAAATTGACGACAAAGAATTAGCCATTTATAGCATTTATCAGGATTACGGAAAGATAAACGACAGAAAGCTACTGGACCTTTTTTGTAGATCCTATGAATAGCTACTTACAAAAAGTTTTACATTTAAGCTAGGACCAACAGTTCGGCCACTATCGAGCACGAAAAGTAAGTTTTTAAGTGAAATTTACAATATAATTACGTTTTAAAAAACGGCTAAATCATGGAAGATAGAGTAAAAGGTCAATGGACCTTTTGTGTAGATCGCATTATTTTGTATTAAAATAAAATTTTTTACTCTGGGCTAGGACTAAGTTTTTGTCTGAAATAGAGCCCAGAAAACAAAATCTCACGTAAAACTCAAAAAATCAAAACTTTAAAACGCGTTATGAGGCCAAACCGTTGAGGATATGGCAAAATGTTACTGAACGTTTTTTGTAGATCACGTGATTTTCTAAATCCACAAGAAAATCTGATTTGAGCTACGACCAACCGTTTAGCCGCTATCAAGTCCGGAATGTAAATTTGTAGGCGAAAAATTTCCAAATATTTTCACTTAATCGCGTTTTGCGGTCAAACTAATGGAGATATAGTAAAAAGTCACTAAACCTTTTTTTGTAGATAATATTATTTCCTAAATCTAACCTTTGTTTCATTTTGACCTCCGACCAATGGTTTCACCGCTATCTACCCCAAAAACAAAGTTTTCGCGTGAAAATTACAAAAAAAATTGCACATAATCACGTTTTTCGACCAAACTAATGGAGATAGAGCAAAAGGTTACTGGACCTTTTCTGTAGATCGCAAAATTTGCTAATTTGATGGGTCAATCAGATTTGAGCTACAACCTACCGTTCGGCCGCTATCGAGCTCGAAACTTTATTTTAAGCGAAAAAATCTCTGGAATGTCAAATGTTCAAGCGTTTTGTCGCTTAACCATGGAAGATAGAGCAAAAAGTCACTGGACCTTTTTTGTAGTTCACTTCATTCCTGACTATGAATTTTTCGTCAGATCCGAGCTAGCTCTAACGGTTCGCCCGCTTTCGGACTTACAAAAAAGGCCTGCAGGGGCGAAAAATGCATGAATTTTCTCGAATTTTTTTGAGGGGTTTTAAAAGTAAAAAAGTCCGGTTTTCAGACTTTTCCTGTTGGTTACACGACAAAAGGTACCCGCGTGCCAAATTTCAAGTTTCCAGCACTTCTAGAACTATGTTAGAATTTGTATACATCCATCAGTGAGTGAGTGAGTGAGTGGTTTCACATGCGGCTGTATATTATATAGGACTCGCCTTCGGCTCGCTGGGGGCTACGCCCCCAGGCCCCCATTTGGGTGTTGGCTAAATTCGGGGATAAGCGTAGTTCGGTGATTGGTTAAATTCAGACGTGAAGTTTCCAAATTTTATGTATCCGTTCTCGAGAATCTTACGGGTCGTAATGCTTCGCTAACGCTCAGCCAAAAGATGTGTGGTGTATAATATTAATCAATTGATGTGGTAGAAGAGTTTAAGTTATGTGTTCGTGAAATTTGGAGACAAGAAGAATTTGGTTTTAACCAAAGTCAGAGGACGTATGTATAACCATAGTTTAATTTTCCGGATTTACCCAAACTTTTGACTTTGAGGGCGTTTTGCGGCTTAACCGTTAGAGATACGACAAAAAGTGACTGGACCTTTCTTGTCGGAAATTTAATTTTGTTTTTCGATTGTGACCTCAGATTTGATCTACGACCTATGGTTTAGTCGGTACAACGCTTGGGATAAAAGTCTGCCCCGGTCAGCTGTTGTGTAAACAGATTTAGTGTAAATAAATTTAAAACTGCCTTTATTAGATTATTAAGTTGATCAGGGGGTTTGTTTTAATCAGGAGTGCATCAACCAGGAAATTCCCGGGAGGGGGGTTAATGTTATCGGGAGTTATTAGAACGCGTGGTATACTTTTCTGGAAAATGTGTGTCTGTGCTACGAGAATATGTGTACAGTATTTTTTATCAAAATAAAACGTTGATGAGGGGGTTTATATTACTTCGGAAATTTTCATTCCATACCAGACTGTTGATAAGGAATCACTATTTCATTTTAAAAAGCACTCTGTCCCTATCTACTATTAAAGCTTCACTAACGCTCAGCCAACTCCCGATGTGGAGGGAGGGGGGTTATAGTCACTCGTTAACGGAGTAATACAAGTCCAATCTGGAACCAGCATGAATCGCACTAATTATAGTTGCAAAATTTAAAAACTCCTAAAATTGACGACAAAGAATTAGCCATTTATAGCATTTATCAGGATTACGGAAAGATAAACGACAGAAAGCTACTGGACCTTTTTTGTAGATCCTATGAATAGCTACTTACAAAAAGTTTTACATTTAAGCTAGGACCAACAGTTCGGCCACTATCGAGCACGAAAAGTAAGTTTTTAAGTGAAATTTACAATATAATTACGTTTTATTACGGCTAAATCATGGAAGATAGAGTAAAAGGTCAATGGACCTTTTGTGTAGATCGCATTATTTTGTATTAAAATAAAATTTTTACTCTGGGCTAGGACTAAGTTTTTGTCTGAAATAGAGCCCAGAAAACAAAATCTCACGTAAAACTCAAAAAAATCAAAACTTTAAAACGCGTTATGAGGCCAAACCGTTGAGGATATGGCAAAATGTTACTGAACGTTTTTTGTAGATCACGTGATTTTCTAAATCCACAAGAAAATCTGATTTGAGCTACGACCAACCGTTTAGCCGCTATCAAGTCCGGAATGTAAATTTGTAGGCGAAAATTTCCAAATATTTTCACTTAATCGCGTTTTGCGGTCAAACTAATGGAGATATAGTAAAAAGTCACTAAACCTTTTTTGTAGATAATATTATTTCCTAAATCTAACCTTTGTTTCATTTTGACCTCCGACCAATGGTTTCACCGCTATCTACCCCAAAAACAAAGTTTTCGCGTGAAAATTACAAAAAAATTGCACATAATCACGTTTTTCGACCAAACTAATGGAGATAGAGCAAAAGGTTACTGGACCTTTTCTGTAGATCGCAAAATTTGCTAATTTGATGGGTCAATCAGATTTGAGCTACAACCTACCGTTCGGCCGCTATCGAGCTCGAAACTTTATTTTAAGCGAAAAAAATCTCTGGAATGTCAAATGTTCAAGCGTTTTGTCGCTTAACCATGGAAGATAGAGCAAAAAGTCACTGGACCTTTTTTGTAGTTCACTTCATTCCTGACCATGAATTTTTCGTCAGATCCGAGCTAGCTCTAACGGTTCGCCCGCTTTCGGACTTACAAAAAAGGCCTGCAGGGGCGAAAAATGCATGAATTTTCTCGAATTTTTTTGAGGGGTTTAAAAGTAAAAAAGTCCGGTTTTCAGACTTTTCCTGTTGGTTACACGACAAAAGGTACCCGCGTGCCAAATTTCAAGTTTCCAGCACTTCTAGAACTATGTTAGAATTTGTATACATCCATCAGTGAGTGAGTGAGTGAGTGGTTTCACATGCGGCTGTATATTATATAGGACTCGCCTTCGGCTCGCTGGGGGCTACGCCCCCAGGCCCCCATGATGTACGCTTGCAAATTCGGGGATAAGAGCAATTCGGTGATTGGTAAAATTCGGACATAAGGTCGTGCCAGGAAATTCCCTGGGGGGTTTAACGTTACCAGGGGTTAAGACATCAGGGGGTTATCTGGTTATACCAGGAACTTCCCAAGGGGGGTTAAGAGATATGGTGAGTGGTAAAATTCAGACATGAGGTCATGCCAGGAAATTCCCTGGGGGGGGTTTAAAGTTACCAGGGGGGTTAACACATCAGGGCGTTTAATTTACTCAGGAGGTTATCTGGTCATACCAGGAAATCCCGGGGGGGGGTAATGTTATCGGGGGGTTAATGAAACACACCAGGCCCCCTTTCGAGTGTTGGCCAGATTCGGGGATAAGCGGAATTCGGAATTATCTTGGACCTATGTTATTTAATTTTTCAGTTTTAATCAAAATTTTGACTTTAATGGCGTTTTACGGGTTAACCGTTAGAGATACGAGAAAAAGTAACTGGACTTTTCCTGTCGGAAATTTAATTTTCTCTTTCGATTCCGTCGTCAGATTTTAGCTGCGACCTTTGGTTTAGCCAGGAATGAGCTCGGGAGAAAAGTCTGCACTGGTCAGCTATCGTGAGTTGTTTAGTACAAACATAATAAAAACCGACCTTAAGGCAGTATTTTAAGTTGAACAGTTGGTTTAATATCATCAGGAGATTATCTAGTCCAGCCAGGAAATTCCCTGGGGGGGGGGTTAATGTTACCGGGGGGTTAACACATCAGGGGGTTTAATTTACTCAGGAGGTTATCTGGTCATACCAGGAAATCCTCGGAGGGGGGTTAATGTTACCGGGGGCTAATGACACACCTGTCCCTATTTTAGACGGTGTTGTGTCTGTGAACAAAATAAAAATTTATTCTGTCCCTATCTACTATTGACGCATAGCTAACGCTCAGCCAACTAATTATGTGGGGTTGTATTCACTCGTTAACCTAGCAAAGCCTGAATCCTGATTGAATTACACAAATATTAGTCACATATAGGCCTAATATATATTTAAAACTCCAAAAATTTCCAATTCACGACAAATATTTTGCTATTTATCGCGTTTTTCAGGCTTATTAAAGTACATACAGCAAAAAGTTACTAGACTTTTTTTGTAGAACACGTCGTTTACTCAAACTTATTAAGTTGCATTTTTTGAGCTACGACCAACCGTTTAGCCGCTATCAAGTCCGGAATGTAAATTTGTAGGCGAAAATTTCCAAATATTTTCACTTAATCGCGTTTTGCGGTCAAACTAATGGAGATATAGTAAAAAGTCACTAAACCCTTTTTGTAGATAATATTATTTCCTAAATCTAACCTTTGTTTCATTTTGACCTCCGACCAATGGTTTTGCCGCTATCGACACCAAAAACAAAATGTTCACGTAAATATTACAAAATAAATTGCACATAACCACGTTTTTCGGCCAAACCAATGCAGATAGGGCAAAAAGTCACTGGACCTTTTCTGTAGATCACATAATTTGCTAATTTGATGGGTCAATCAGATTTGAGCTACAACCTACCGTTCGGCCGCTATCGGGCTCGAAACTTTATTTTAAGCGAAAAAATCTCTGGAATGTCAAATGTTCGAGCCTTTTGTCGCTTAACCATGGAAGATAGAGCAAAAATTCACTGGACCTTTTTTGTAGTTCATTTCATTCCTGACTATGAATTTTTCGTCAGATCCGAGCTAGCTCCAACGGTTCGCCCGCTATCGGTCTTACAAAAAAGGCCTGCAGGGGTAAAAAATGCCCGATTTTTCTAGAATTTTTTTGAAGGGTTTAAAAGTAAAAAATTCCCGGTTTTCAGACTTTTCCCGGTGGTTTCACGGTAAAAAGGTACCTGCGTGCAAAATTTCAAGTTTCTAGCACTTCTAGAACTATGTTAGAATTAGTATGATCTGTCAGTGAGTGAGTGAGTGAGTGAAGTCAGTTTCACATGCGGCTGTATATATATAGGATTAGTTACTAAAAATTAATAAATTACCCGAAAAAATAAACCGAATTCAACACTAAATTAAAGAAAATAAAAGGTATATAATAAATTTAGTTTAACAAAATTAAAGTTACTCAAAGCCAATATAACACAATTCATGATGAGAGCGTCTTTATGTGATAGAATAAGATGCTATTTTGAAGATAGATCACGGTTACCTGAAATGAGTTTAAAAGGATATAATTTTCTGATAACATAGTCTTATATTTTAAATTATGTAATAAAAAGTACCTCGCTGACAAGGGAATTTAAATGCTGTCCTTAAGATTCATAAATCGAACACATCAACTGTTATGTTATAGAAATATACAATTCTTTAAGGGCTTATAATGTACACACACACGCGCGCGCGTGCACGCACACACATAAACACAAGCAATGATTTATTTATTTCTTAAAATCCAATTGTCTAATACATGTGTTCCACAATATTTAGTGCCTCTTTTATAATTTTTTGTAGCATCTAGTGCTTTAAAAAACCTTTCATTTTGCAAATTAAAACTAAAATTGTACATTTGAGTTCATTAGTTATAGTATAGTATTTGAAATACATTTTTTAATTATTTGTTTTGTAATAAGTTTTTAGCTTAAAATTTGTCGGTAATTTTTTTATTGTTTTCTGTTAAGCCTTAGTTGAGATATTTACCGACCTTTAATAACACACAGTTCATTTGATTTTATTCTATAATTTAATAACTAACAAATAAGTAACTCCCCTGGAATTGACACTGTGACCTCTCGTCTATACACCTAACAGTGTTTAATCACAACTATATATTATGAATAACAACACACCTTGTTGCATGGCGCTGCACAAAGTAACATTCTTACGGCCTTCCTTTACATTTCCACCTTGTATATTTATCTCTTGAAAGATGTTTAGTACTATAAATCCTACAATATTACAATAAACAGAATTCAACGTTTATTTATATCCATCTTCCTGGATTAGTATGATGATTCTAAAAGAAAATCATTGAAATGCTGGAGTCTTGAAAACTATATGTTACAGACGTCTTCTAGAGATTACATTTATTGTACAGTAAAATCGTAGTTGTAGGTCAATTTGGTTAAATTCAGTTACACAACTATTTGTTACTAAAAGCTCTTACAGGGTCTAAAACAAATCTCCTTTCTCATAAAAGTTTCCTGGTCGAAACAAGGAACAGGAACAGACCATATCTACTTGCATTGTTTGCAGTATTTTCCTGATATAGCTCTGACCCACATTTAACATTACGTGATAGAGAGTTTTTCCTTCTGCTACTACTATCATTAAGGCCTCGTTATAGCCAGACTTTTTAGTTATGAACTGTCACACTGATATGATATGAAAATTCATATTCACACACTACACTTTTCTTTATTTTCCTAGCATCTTTTTTTCGTAACAAATGAAAGAAGATTCAGGTTTGAAATGCGCTCAAGTTAAATAACAAAATTTTAGTCCTGTAGGTACTAAACATGATTTTATATAATATAACCATATCATCGTTTAATTAATTAATTCTCTACATTAACAGTAAGAAATAAATATATTTCCTGTAGAAATAAAATTTAAACCTTGGATTCAAAATCATATGCTTCTTCTTTAAATATTCTCAATTAAATTGTAATTATTAAAAGACCTGTATGTTCCAATATTTTCAGTTCATTTATACTAATTCTTTTCGCTTTTAAAAATAATTCATATTGGATCTGAAATGAAAGTTCACGCGGTTTTGTATAACTAAAGTAATAGATGTAGGAGACCTAATCAAACGTTGTATTCGGACGAATATTTCTCATACATTACCTAGTTCGATCAGAACTGTTGGTGCTCTTCTGGTTACCGTATAGGCCTACTTTATAAACATCTAATTTAATATTGACTTACCATCAAATTATTTTAAACCTAGAATTTTCCAGATGGTTACTTGTAGAGTTCCAGAGAACGAAATATACTTTACTAGCCGAAGTAAAAGAATATAAAACGATCTTAAATGAGTAAAGATGAACATTTATTATAAAGTAAAATGGTAACCTGTGGTCTGGGGTATTAAAGCTCGATTATTAAACTGTTTGTTACTGTCAAGTCTGACAGAGAAAAAGATACATCCTGCTTTGACATCAAAGTCTCCTTAGTCAAGACGAGACACAGAGACAGGTGTCTGTTACAAGTGTTGTATTGTTTGTGTGGTTTTCCTAACACAGGCCTGACCCACATTTCTTAAATATGTGTTGGGGTTTTGTTTCCCTTATGTCCACTATAACATCGGTAAAATATCTTTAGCATATATCCCTAATATCATTAATTGTCTTTTTCTAAATAATTGTTCAGAAAAATCGGTTTTTATTGAAAATCTCAGCTCGTACATATTAACTACAAAATTGTTATTTTATCATAGTTATCATAACTATTATCTGTCATAATTTACATTCTAGTCTATAAAATACTATTTAATACATATATCAAAATAAAAAATAAAAACGTATAACAATAATGTTTATATAAAAATATAATACTGTTAAAACAGTACATTAAACCTTTAAAATCATGACTACTACTAAACAACATCCCGAAATCGAATTTTAATAAAATAATTCCTATAAAACATTAATATTGGAAAATGCCTATTTATATACCTTGTGATACTAAAAGACCGATATGCACAATATAAAGTTGTAACACCGTCACATTAGAAAATCTCGCCAGAACTGTATGGGTTGTGCATTATTCTTTCATTTTGTATAACTTTGCTTAAAAGATTAATCTAGACCGGAAGCACTACTGCATCGTTTTAAAGGTAAGCATTGGTTTTCATTAATTATAAAAAATTGTATGCTGTTTTTGTATACTTCCTTATTCATCTTTTTGTGGAATTTGACATATTAAATTACAAACATTAATTTCACTTTTTTTCAATTAGGCTGTACAATATTTTATTAAAAATTATATCTTTGAGTAAGTTTTAGGCGTGCTTGAGATATAAAAATACCTTCACGTATTATTAAAACCTATATTTTCCATTCCAATTCATTATAACTTCACCATCGTACTACAACTTTAAGTACTGCGTATATAAATAGTTAACAAAAAATAATACTTTTTTTTTAATTAACAAAATTACTGTAAGAATTTGTTAGTAGAAATAGATGTAAAATAATTGCAAGTAACTTCTAGTGTTGCCTCCGAGGGAATGTTATGCAACAATCAAAACCAACCAAATATCTAAGGTCCTGAGTAATTGGAGAACTTTGCCTAACTATGCCCGTAGCTAAGCAATAGTTAGCACTTTAAATCACTCGCATATTTTACTTATAGTTTAATACCAATCTGATCTCTATATTTAAAAATTATGCTTTATTCGTATCTATTTACCAATTCTTCCATGATGAGTTCTAGTTAGTTTTATAAATATGGTTGACTTACAATATTTTAGTATTAAAACACTATTGTATTTTGAGTTTTAAGTATAAACTTGAAATTTTTGCACATAACCTTCATTTCTCCATGCTTATATCTCACCTATCCCCACCAGTTTCCTAGGAACTCGGTATTTTATATATATATATATATATATATATATATATAAATATATATACATTTTGGTTAATTTTTCACCGTCTAATATACATTTCACCGATCTGAGATATTTGCATTAGTTTCATTTAATAACAGCTATTTGTACCGCATCTATCACGGTGTACAATTTATGAGAGAACCCCTTGTCCATGTTTGAAGAATGCATTTTTTAATCAATTTATTCCATTAAGAGTAGAAATATTACAGACTTACAAGAATTTTTTGTGGAAATAAAGGTTTTTACTTACATTCATAAACTAATAATTACCTCACGCATTCATTGTAATATTAAAACAATGTTTCTTCAAATTAAAATTGAAAACTTTTTACAAAACATATTACGAAGTATTAATTTTCTAGCCTCAATAATAGGCGTACATGAGCGGGTAAGCCTGTCTTATATCGAGATTTGATAAATAATGGACCAAGAATAATTTTAGTAAGTTCTAATCTGAAACCGTAGAGGAATGTAATTTAATTTGGAAATACAAATTATGAGGTAACTGTAATGCTGAAACAAATTTACGAAAGCTTACATTTTAAACAGAACAAAAATTGAAGAGAACTTTTTTTTAAAGAATATTAAATAATAAAACAAATGAAAAGAGAAAAATCAGCTCGTTTGGACCTATATTAGGCTACTTGATGTCATGTGAAGTGTTAAGAACGTCTTTAAATTGTCTGAAAGCAAAGATATACTTACGAAGTTTGCTGTTTTATAAATTTAATGTGATTACCCTATTTCATATTTTGATTGAAAATAATGATCCGGTATTTATACTTTAATACTTTTCCAATGTCTTCACAACTACATACATTATTAAGATAATTTCCGCATGTATGTTTCTTTATGTCTGGTAACAAATATTCTAAAGAATATTGGCATGCATTTTGGTTTTTTAGATATTTAATGAAGGGATATTTTGTTTTAGCCATTTTTTCAAACACATTGAATCGCTTAAGACTTTAAAGCGGATAAGATCTATCCTTCAAAGTATCAGGGTATCGTCAGCAAATAGAAAGAACTTACGAGTAAAATATAATTTAGGAATTTTATTTATATAGATATAAAATAAAAACAGGGTCTAGTGTGTTTCCCGGAATTACCGCATAATCCACCAGTAGAGGATCGGTGTTCACCCTACAAATCGATACATTTTGAACCAGTTTAAATGTGGGTTCAGAACCCACTCGTAATGCTTAAATTTGGCGTACTACGTCATTCTCATTTACCACATGAAAAAAAGTCTGTAACTATTTGGAAGTCCATGTCAATCTACCACTGAATCCTCCCCTCCCTGAGTCAATAGCCTCTGCGAGTTTACTTAAAGCCGAAGCCAAAAATTTAATTAGCAACTTGTTCGCGTAATTCTTTGCTCTAGAGGGTTGTGTCGGTTTTGCCAATCGGAAAACTGTTATTTCCTGGAGGTCCACCCTTGACAGTTCGGTTATAATATTCCAAAATAATTTAGGTTTATTTTTATTTATCTCATTTATATAACCTATAATCCTTTTAGTCTGTTTTTTGTTACTAAAATATTGCCTAAAAAATACTGAAAATTATATATTAATTTAAATTAATTGGTTGTTTTTCACATCTCTGCTCTAACTTCTCGAAATTAGATTAGTTGTTACCAAGGTTTTATTTTCTTGAGTCTGATATTGATTAGTATAGTAAGAGATTGTTTACACTGATCAATACATTCAACCACAGCATCTATTAACATCTCATACACAGGATTGACATGATTGCATTTCAAAATCCCAATCTGTGTCAGTAATTTATTCAGCTAGCAAAGTATAGTACATGTACGTTGTTATCGTGTCAGTAGCCGAGCACGAGTGTGTGATAGCAGTGGCAGTGATCCTGGAGCCGTGCTCAGTCATTGCTGTGTAGTATAGCTGACCGAACTTCACTCTTGTCACTGTACCGTACAAGTATATGATCGATGCAAGATAATCTATGTTTCATTTATCTTTTGGATTTGGTCACACTTTGCATTGGGATTATGCATCACGTGGTATGGCGTAATGCATAGTATTCTACTTTTGGTACAACGGTTGCATTCTATTAATTCCAACAGAATTTGGTTTTTAACTCAGTACATATTAATGTATTTTACTGTATATAAAACAGTATTTAAAACTTGTCTTATTGTAATAAATTAACAGTGCTTAAAACTAATTTGTGGAAAGTTAAAGCCTCTTAATAGCCTACGTGGAAAGAAACTTACTTGAGAGCGATAAATCAGATGAGTTCCAGAGTTGTAGTAGGCCAACCTGAATAGAAATTATAATGCCACCATACATCTGAGAGTAGAGAGTTCTTTAGGAAAAATCATCTCTCTTATATACCTCATTTCTTTCTTAATTATTATAAATGTATTTTATATGATACATTCAGTGGTTGATAGGGCTTTAAAGCTCTAACTCCGCCCCCTTTAGTAGGGGCATTTTTAATTTAATTTAATGTTTTTACATAATTAGATGCATTATTTTCCTTAAAAGGAATTCATGCCTTTTTTATAAGTGCGTTTATACGACATGTGTATAATAATAAAAAAACAGTATTTTAAAACGTTGGTAAATTATATTTTCTCATATTTTATATTAAATGAACCTTCATTAATTCGATTACATTACAATTTCTTAAGTTGTTCTTGGACCACAAGTGGTAACTTTATTCGTATTTTTTCTCTAGGATAGGCAGCGATAGACCATTAATAAAGTTGTAATACGGCAACCTTATTTGAATGATAAGCCACCTCCACACATCCCTGATATTAAAGAGGGTCTCTTAGAAAAATCTCCCCCTCTAAACTCTATCTCGCCCTCTACACTTAACTAAGCCAATTAGTTTTACGGTAGTTAGTGGGACGCCCATTGTTCCAGTGAATACTACTACGTGGCCGACCATAACACTCAATAGATGCTGTGAGTGTTAGAAACTACGTAGAAAGTGGGGTAAGCCTTATGCGTATGTTGTAACTATAATTCTAATTAATAGTATGTATTTATCTGTAAATAAGCCTTGAACATTTTGCCAAACCGTGATTATAAATTATGGAATGCATAATTCCATTGGAGCAACAATTAATGTATTAAAATATTCTAATTATATTTAATTTAAAATAATACAATACATTCAAAACTACGACTTATTGAGATCCAGACATTTTTATATTACTTAGCTCTAAATGAACGAATAATAACAAACAGTACTTGTTTTATAACCTAGAAGCAGATAGTTAGTTATTTGATAGTATTTTTTTACCTCTGCCAAAAGAAGTATGGCAGAAAATTATTTTCTTTCTGGGTGGAAACGTATTCATATAAAAAATATGTTGTGTGCGTATCCAGTTCAAATGGGCTCTTGGCCCCTGGACTATAAACAAAACCAGAGTAATGAATTATACTGTATGGCTATGAGTATTTATGGTATGTAGATATGTAATAACTAATAAATATAGCTCGAATATTGAATACGCACTCAGCTACTTTAGTGCGACAGATTTAAAATGGAACTTTATTAGATTTATTAAATGGGAGGCGGAACTAGTGCTAGTACATGGAGTGCCAAACAAAGAAAGTTTATAGAAGTGGGATGTGACGTTGGTAAGAAACCCTTGCAAACTGTAGAGCACGTTGGATGCATCACAATGCTACATAAGAAAAAGTAAAGCTCTACATCGGCGTTGGAAAATACCTGAAGTGCTCATACACGGACAAAACTTACGAAAAGCTTTGCGAGGCAACGGGAAAAGTTTACATATAGTTTTCACAAAAACCAGTTCTACAAGTACAATAGCGTAAATTCAAAGTAAAATACTGTTTACCATATACACAACTCACTCAGTTTCTGACGGGGCATGGCCAGTTCGGTGAGTACCATCACCGCTTCGGGCACTCGGAGGACGACCTCTGTCACTGCGGAGAAGTCGACACACCGCACCACAGCATCTTCCATTGCGATGAACTTCGGCATGATCTTCGGACCTTCGTGGAGGAAACCCTGAATGAGCAGTGGCCGTGTGCTTTCCGGACGCTCATGACAACACCAGAGACGGCATCCTTGACGAGACACCTCTGCGGGGCTATCCTCGAGGACAAGGCTGCCAGACGACACACCGACGAGTGACAATGACGGGAAGAGCCAGACAAACTTCGAAGTCAAAACTGAACACCTCTGACTTGAATAGGCTGGCAAACTTTCAAGAAAAACAGAACTTTGACAACGCAAGGCATCATTACTACTAGTTAAGACATCTCCCACCGGAAAAGACAAAACCCGAACTAGACTTTCCCTTTTTCGACGGCGCTGGGACTGCGGCTGCACACCCGCACCAAGGCTGAGGAGCACCGTGGCCCGCGACGGACGTCGAAAACCGTCCTCGGAACCTTCCCCTCTCCAGGAGCGTTGTAGCGGCAGAAGAAGATTATCCAACACCAGCACAGCACGACTACCACCTGACAGGATCAGAGATGGCAAGCAACACCGGACCTAGAAATGACAACGGGAGGACATCGACTTCTGCAAGTCTCCGCCCCTAGACCCAAGCAAGAGACACCAGCCAGCTGCAACGACTCTGCTCGCGGCCCTTGCAGCTGGCGGCCCCTTCCACCGACACCAGGACTCGTCCAATCCGTGGAGGGGCCCAGAAGTGCGCAGCACAAGCGAGATTAACAAAACCCGTTCCGAGGACATACCACCACTAACCAACTACCCAACTTCCCTCCCCTGTAGAATCCCTCACTTACTCCTGCATACCTGACTCCAACAAAACTTCCCCTCCCCGAAGCTCCTTTCTATCCTGCATGACTAACACTTGTTCAAACTTAGGTTAAGAGGTTAGGATAGATTAGGGACCTTCATTGTAACAAGTTCAGGATTTGCATAGTATAGTTTAGGATAGTGTTTAGAATATGATGTCTTGCAGACACGTATATTCTTAAGTTATAGATTTAATAAAAAAAAATACCATATACACAAAATAACATATAACTATAATTAGAGAACTAACATAACAGACCAACACGATTTCGTGAAGTATCATAACAAAGAGTAATTGATTGAAATACATTTTAGTTTATGGCATAAAATTAATAAAAAACGTCTTCCCATATATGTTAGTTTTTTCTATGGTATTTAAGTGTAATTGAAAAAAAAAATTAATATTATAATTATAATTTGTTTTTTTGAGGGAGAGGCAGGAAAAATGCAATTACGGAAGCAGGTGGCCAGCCTGTAGTGTGGGACTCCCCTAAAAACGGGTTTACCTACTAAAAAACCTCCTCTACTATTTAGGAATCTAACCTGGGATTTTTTATCACATTACATCAGGCTAGGCCTATTTTGGCTTAAGCCCGTGGGACTCGCTCCTTATCCAGCGGCTCGGTCAAGGGAACTGGCCCACTCCGCGGTCCAGATCGGGTTTCTTTTCCAGGAGGATGCCCCGGACGAACTGTGACAAACAATCCCCGTTCCCCTCATCCTCCATAATCTTTTGTCAGACCGTGTCCACCGAAAAAACACCAAATCAAATGTTTATTGTATACTTTTAATTATATTATTTGGATATTTTATTACTCTTTTTAATAGTTTTTGCAGGATAGGTTTTAAATAAGAAGTCTTGTTATTACTTAGCATACTCTATGCTTTCAAGACTATGAATATCAAGAAATAGAAAGTACAATATGGTTTTCAATGTCATAAAACGATATTTACAACTGCTGATTACAATTATCAGGCTCTTTCAATCAATAACTCTTGTTTGACGTGATGCACATGCAAAATTTCAAGCACAATCGTGATTTTTAACGGGATTCTGTAAAAGACGAGAGAGAGAGAGAGAGATTTGTATACTGGTAATTTTTAAATAATAACTTCAATAACAACACTTTAGGACAAACTTTTGATATGTTTGTATCAACTCAAACTTTTAGATAAATATATAGGTATGTGTTTGAAATTGTTATACAATTACAAACCCCTAGCCGATACATTGAGGCTTGTTACAAGCACGAACACAACAGTAATTAGCATAAACACGACATAGAGCCAATCTAATCAAGGATTGTCACGTGGTCAGCGGCAGTCACGTGATCCTGGTTGTGAAAATCTTTAAGGAAATGTTATAGCTATATTAATACTCTCAGTACCACGTGTAAATTCATTATAATGGTATTTACTCACTGCATATTAACAAACATACCTGTGGCTGAAATAGTTATGTTTTAGTGTACCTGGATCCTTTTGAACCTGTTTACAATAACGATACTCCATAATAAACGCGAAACATATAATTTTATTATATTGTACATAGGCTTTTATTACTAGCCAAACAGAAATTATATGACAGATAGATAGAGGAGGAGTGGACAACTTGTTATTTGATACAGCGAAAAGATAATGTTGAGATAAAGATGGATTGACAGAGGAATGTAAGAACTGAATTGGATCTTAGAAGCAATGAATACCTTCTATCAGTAATAAACAATGCTATTGAACCAGAAATTATTTCTGGCATTCTACCGGAATAGTGAGGAACTTGCGTTTATGTCAATCCCTTAAGAGTCGGGATCATCGGATAAAATTAGAAGAGCAGGTAAAAAAATACAGCAATGGAATCACGTTTAAAACACAATACTCTTGGCTCCTTAAATAACTGTTCATGAAATAAATTCCTCACTTCTTCATAAGATCTCACCCGGCCTCCGCAGCTTCACATCATCAGGACTTTTTATACGCTCTTGTTCACCTAAACATTTCGGTTTAACGTAAGAGTCACAAAAACAATTCTTAAACTTGTTAATTTCAAACAGAAACTGAACATAGTACTTGACTTCCTCCAAACTGATAAGATAAGGAAGGCCTGCCCTGCAGCTAGTAAAATAAAAGTAAAATCAGTTTGAGTTTGTAAGGAAAGTTTATTTCTATTTTTAGTTTTTAACTTCTGAATGACGATGGTCATATTTTGTCTCTATTATTTCTAATTGATTTCAATGAGTCATTTTGTACTAGGTTGAGATAGAAAGCTAGTTTCCACTGTTCTTCTTTTATTGTTACTTTTGAAATTAGATGTCACTTAAAGAATCTTTAAATTTAAAAATTTTGATCCGATCTCCCAAAATCCCATTTTGGGGAAATGGGAAATTGAAACTGTGACTAAAACGTTCACTTCTATTTCCTAGGAAGGTGTCCCGAGTTCTAACCCTCCATCTTTATCCATAAAAATCCCAACAGAATATATCCATACTTTTAACTCACACTGTATATTGTATCATTAAACAATGTCGAATGTCTGGAAAATATTGTTTCCGTCAGTTGATGCGTTGATGAAGCCTCGATGAGAATGTTTTAAATTCATTGTATTATTGGGGATTATTTAAGTTCAGTTCATATTGTATTCCATCGTTCATCATTTTGTAATAATGCCGGGGCACAAATGTTTGCAAAAGTTTCATGCCTTACGATGCTGTTAATGTCGAGTAACTTTGGAATCCATGTTGTATAACTTGAGCTAAGTATGCCTCACAGCGAGCCTTTCATTGGTGAACTTTACTGCCTCCAGCTGCCACGTGCTTGAGTGGAATGGCATTTAACGAATAATAATTTTGTATGGTTATATAATACTTGAGTTGAATTAAATGTCACCTTTAAAATTATTGACATATTTTTGCAGTCTAAGATAAAGTTTTGATACAATCGTTGTCATACATTTCACAGTTGTAGGAGATCGACAAATGTATTTATAAATCAGTATTAAAAGTTTTAACCTATATATATTTAAATGTATTATTATCTTTTCAAAACCACTTAAATAGCTCAGGAAAAAACAAATATATATATATATATATATATATATATATATATATATATATATATATATATATATATATATATAGCTAGATGTTTTCAGTTCATTTTATACTAACAAACTATAATTTGTTTTAATCCATTTATATTTGATGTTCTAAATCATGACATGTGTTGGTTGACTATAACTATATGTAGTTCTATAACTATAGTTATATATTAGTTGTGTTTATGGTAAACAGGAATTTGAGCTAATGTATTTTCATTAATGTAATTTCATTCTAGAGTAGACTTTTCCTGGGAGTATTGCACTGTATAGTAGCCATATAAAAAAATTGTATTAAAGATGCTTGTTTTTTCAGAATCCCGCACGTGCTGTGTCCGGCACATGGGATCATGTATGAAATAAAAAAACTGTTAATAAATAAACATATTTGAACTGTGTGAACTGTGAACTTTGTAAAACTATTTTTGTTGAAAACTATATGTCCTGTAGCCTCGCACGCTTTTCGTACGCTTTGCCTGTGTATGAGTATTTCAAGTATTGTTACAACGCCGATGTAAAGTTTGCCTGGTTGCCACGATCAAGAAAATCTGTCATAGATATATTTTTATAGTTTATTGTACATGTACATTTAATTTATTACAAAGTGGTCTAACTCTGAAGCTTTAAGTTCTACCAGACAAATATAAATCATAACTTATCGTCTTTAAGGGTGCGCTCTACCACAGGCCAGAAATCGCAGTACGATGTTTCAAAAATCCGCTTGGAGCGCTGGCAAAAATCGGTTTGTAGGGAGGGCAATGAGTAGTTGTTGTGGAAGGGATCAGAACTTACCGAGTGCCTCCGACATTTGGCCGAGCGGGGGACCCGAGCCAGGTGCGCGACGTCCGACTCACACACGGGCAGGAGTGCACAGCTTCGTTTTTAACAGGGATGGGCTGGTAGGCCTTTCACTCTTCAGCCACTTTACCCACGCCACATGCGAATAAAGCAGACTATGCTTTATTCACATTAGTCTGCCCCTATACAGGGTGTCCAGCAACCATTCGAACGAACTTTGCCACATTGTTCAGCAGGCCAAAACTAACAAATAAGGCAATATAACAGGTGCCCTATTTCTCTTCGTTTAGCGTCTGTCTGTCTATATGTGTGTTTTGGGAAAAAAATAACTACTCGAAAACCACTTAAGATACAAAATTCAAACTTAACAGTTATGTTAACCTAGTGTTGGTCATTTTCAGTGAAAAAAAATAAAACAAATATCTCATTGCATTTCAAAATGTCGGCCGTTCAAAATTTTCAAATTGTATTACCTTTGAAACGGCTACTTTGACAAAAGATTCACCAGGATAACTTTTTTAGCCTATTTTATTACCAATTTTTGTTTCAAAAAGATTGAATAACAAATAACTACGTTACAGCACCAAACGTAAAAAACAGTTTAAATCCATGCATTGCAAGTACATACAACAATGTAGTGGATTTTTACGAATAAACTTTTTAAGGTTCTTTATTAAAATACTGAACCATTATTATAACCTAAAAAAAATATTACTATCATTTTTGTTCCATTTACAGTAATCAATGTGTTACACACACACAAATAAAAAAGAAACAAACTATTCACAATGCTCTTAAAAAACAATAGCATAATATTACATGAAAACAGCTGACCAACAGTCAGCAAACCAAATCAGGTGTTTTAAATGAAGAAAAACTAATAAACAAACTATCAAGACATTGTTGAGCAAGTCTATGTTTTGAACGTGATTGTCACTGTTTGAATGTTCTGTTCTACTTTGTAATTCCTGTTAGTTTTTCCTGTTAATTTAAATTTTTTTTATTACTTTGTTTCTTGTACGATATGAACCGTTTTACTTTTGAAGAGTATGATGATAATCACTGTGTGTACGGACTTACTGGAGGCAATGCCAGATTAGCTAGCAGATTGTACAGAGAGTGCTTTCCAGATAGGCTGCACCCTGTTCATAGCGTCTTCAGTGCCGTTCATATTCGTCTTAGGGAAACTGGACATTTGAAAAATAATGTTGTAGAACGGGTAAAATCCGTACGGACTCTTGATTTTGAAGAAGAGGTTTTATTATTCGTAGAAGAAAACCCCTCCACCAGCGTTCGCGCTATTACTCATAATTTAGATGTATGCAAAAGTTCTGTGTGGAAAGTGTTAAATGAAGAACGTTTGTGCCCTTACAGACATCAGAAAGTACAAGCCTTAGAACCTGCAGATTTTCCTCTCAGGGTAGACTGCTCTCGTTGGTTCCTTCACAAATTAGTTGATGAACCCGATTTTTTAATGTATGTTCTCTTTACTGACGAGTATCATTTACTTGAGATGGCATATTTTAATAGCCGAAACAGCCATTTATGGACTGAAGAGAACCCTCATGAAATTGTGCAACGTAAGTTTCAGCACAAATTTTCTGTCAATATCTGGGCTGGAATAGTAGACGGATATTTGATTGGGCCACACATTATACCAAACAGACTGAACTGACCTACTTATGAAGTTTTTTGAGGGAAATCTTACCTGAGCTGTTGGAACATGTTCCTATTTAAACTAGACAAAGAATGTGGTTCCAACACGATGGAGCACCGGCCCACTTTTTCCTGATTGCTAGACAACATTTGAATGAAGTGTATGGAGATCGTTGGATTGGACGTGGAGGTTCCGTCCCTTGTCCTCCACGGTCACCTGACCTCACACCCATTGATTTTTACTTGTGGGGACACATGAAGCAATTAGAGTATACCACTCCCATACAGAATGAAATGGATGTAGTAGCTAGAGTTGTTGAGGCTGCTGCAGTTATTCAAGACAGTAATCCTTTTGAAGGGGTGAGAGAATCGTGCTTACGACGCTTCAGAATCCGCAACGAGTTACAAGGACGCTACTTTGAGCAACGATTATGAAAGTTTTTACAGTAATGTAATCATTGATCTCTTAATAAAAAATATCATGTTCAATAAAATTTTTCAAACACATTGAATTAATTACGCTGTTTCACACAATTGCCATGTAAACAAAAACCCTATACCCAACCATAACGTAGCCCTATTAACATTTTTTTTAAAGATTTAAATACCAGGATTTACAATTGGTTAAGAACTTTTTTAAATTTACCTTAAAACAAATTTAAAAAATAAATATTAAATTTCAGGTTATAATATTGTTCACTATTTTAATAAAGAACCTTAAAAAGTTTATTAGTAAAAATCCACTACATTGTTGTATGTACTTGCAATGCATGGATTTAACCTGTTTTTTACGTTTGGTGCTGTAACTCAGTTATTTGTTATTCAATCTTTTTGAAACAAAAAATTGGTAATAAAATAGGCTAAAAAAGTTATCCTGGTGAATTTGTTGTCAAAGTAGCCGTTTTCAAAGCTAATACAATTTGAAAACTTTGAACGGCCGCCAATTTAAAAATGCAATGAGATATTTGTTTTATTTTTTTCACTAAAAAGGACCAACACTATTTTAACATAACTGTTAAGTTTGAATTCTGTATCTTAAGTGGTTTTTGAGTAGTATTTTTTTCCCAAAAAACACATATAGACAGACAGACGCTAAACGAAGAGAAATAGGGCACCTGTTATATTGCATTATTTGTTAGTGTTGGCCTGCTGAACAATGTGGCAAAGTTTGTTCGAATGGTTGCTGGACACCCTGTATACTGACAGTAAATGGACACAAAGATACACATGAAAACTATCGCTAAACATATATAAAATATTGTAGTACAATTTAGGCAAAACATGATACGTAAAATATTATAGAAAAATTCAGACTGGGAGTTGCTTCCTTCAAATATTACATGTGAATAACATTACATGACACTTTCACTTTTATTACAGTACATGTTTTAGATTTGTTAAGACTGCGATGTAACACAGGCCAGAGATCGCAGTATCGAGACTACGGAGAATCTCAGTTATTTGCCGAAAGAAAATGCGTTCGGTGGCGTACGGCTCGTAACAACGCACTCGCGCCACGTAGTGTGGAGATCGGCTAAATCAGTATGAAACTGTAACCGGTACTTTTCCTACCGTTACTCGTTGGTACAACATACTTTTATTATTATGCAATGAAACGTTTTAGTAAAATATATTTTATTTTTGCTAATTTAAATTCGGTCTACTGAAATATTTGAAAACTAACAGAAACGTAATCATTCCAGTAATATTGTCAGGTCAGAGTGTCTACCGATCTGGAATACGTGGAAAAACTGGGCAAGGCAGGAATTGTTATGAAAACCATAGAAAATTTAAATAATTTTAATGTTATCAACAAAACGAACACAATTTTATTAATTCTTTGATACATAATGTAAACCCACACATTTTCTTGTGACTGTAATCATTCTTTCATTTTTTTAGAATTATCAGATCACATAAGATTTTTCAGACTAACTAACCACGCTACCAGCAATGTGGTTAGTTAAATGTACATTAAAAGTAAATTTATAGATACGGTATATCAATGATAAACAGTATATTAAAAAATTATGAGCAGTATATTTTATGAGCTCAGTTCATATTTACGACTTAATACACACAGCTACATGTCGCTCTCTGTGCGTCTGCCAAATTAGAATGTAATTATAACTTTGTAACAACAATAAACTTTACAGAATTGAACAATAGTAACATAACAAAATTCAGCAACAAAAAAAAGTTACAACAAGACATTAAAATTACAATCAAGCAAAATATTACAAGACCAACATGAGAGAAATTACAGTTTTTACTTAGCAAATTGTATAGGATAAAAATTTACCTGAGTATATTACACTGAGTATATACAGGGTGAGTGGCTCTTGGTGTGACAAAAATTTTTTGGGTTATAATGCAATGTAAATGTGATACAATGGTGATTATAAAAAAGTCTAACTCCAAAAATTAGGTCTGAAATGAATTATTTTCAGTTTTTCTAAAAAAACCCGTTTTTTTTACGTAAATCTGATATTTCTCAGCAAAGTATAGACATATGTGAGTAAACTACATCATTTTTAGATTCTCCGTTAAATTTTAAATTTAAAAAAGTTATCGGTTCAAACGGTAAGAAAAGAAAATTAATCTTCATGTCGATTCAAAAGGCAAAGTTGCTAAGTTTAAGAAAAACTGAAATATCATTGAACCCCATCTTTTTACCACACCCTGTACACAAGAATGTGTCAAGTCATATTAAAAACTTTGCCATTTAATAGGCTTTAAAATGGTATGCCATATGACCATAGTTAAGTATTCTGTTATCTACTTTTATCGGTTTGAATATTAAAAACACGCAAGCTATAAAAAGATTAAAACAATTTAATAACAACTGTACTTAATTTTTTATGTTTTATAAAATGCCTCATAAAACAAGAAATTGAAGATTAGAAAAAAGTAAAGCAGTTTAAAATAATTTTGTGGATGCTAGTTACGGATTAATGGTCACATCCTTTATCAATGTTTTAATTCCTTATCTTATCACTTTCACCAGTATTGTACATTCATTCCTTATCTTGTTTTGCAAGACCAGTGTCCACATGAATTACTTCTAACTCCAATAAACTATTTGTTTGCTCAATTTAGTCAAGTGTAGGCTGCCATGGAGTTCAATGCGAATTCCCATCACAAAATCCGTAAATAAAATTTATATCAGCGTATTCTCCAGTAGTGAATCTGGCAATATGCATTTGTGGTAAAAAGTTAAAAGTGGAATTTTAATTTAAAATGTTAAAATTTTAATTCCTTTATTTTGTAATGGGTAATAGCTGCTCATGTAATGAGATTTGTTTAAAAATTTGTATGTCACTCATATTTGGAAAATATAGACATTAATCAATAATTTATGAGGAGGTATAATATAAAATATATATAAATAACTACCTACCAGGAGGTAGAGGTAGTTGTTACACGTTACGAATGTATTGTTACGGAAAAAGTTCGCCAACACTATTATATGAGAGCTTCCACACGACACGATCATTCATTGCATGGGCGCGCAACGGTGGCGCGTAAGTAGTGTTTCGTCCATGGCCGCTGGAAAGACCCGGCGCGGCGCGATCCTTAGACAACACCGCCGCCCGTAAGCTCAGTGGCGCCTGTCATCCTATGCGATCCTATCCTTTCACACTGATCGGATGACGAATAAATAAAAATATTGTAGTTCATACTTTATACATATTTGTTCATAATATATTATTATTTAAAAACAAAATATTTACTACAATTTTTCATTTGTGCAAGATAGGAACTTGATTATTAATGTATGAATAGATATTATAAATCAACAAATTGAAGGAACACCAACACTGAAAGGCCACACGTTATAACCTAGCGAAAGCGGGTGAGGGGAAACATCCAGCAGGTAGTGGTGGGAGAGTTGCCTACAGTTTCCGGCTGTAGCCGCCACGCGCGTCACCTGACAGAGCGTTGAATAGCGCTTGCAGACCTTTCATGTCTGCCTTATTGTACCTTAACTTCAGAACTTTTTAATAAACCGTTTGCAGTTTTACTCTTACTATATTCCAATCTACGAATGTCTGTATTTTATTCTTTAATAAAAATTCACGTTTTTATTTTATGGAACGTTGAAAATACCCTTTTTTAAGACTTTCCACCTGATGTGCAGCTTAAGTTGAATCGAAATTGAAATTTCAAAAACTAATGCACGTATACAAATATTTAGTTACTTAAATGACATTAATATGTTTGTAATAACTCAAAAAATGAGCCTACAATGAGGCAGATTCAAAACCCTTGTATCAGCGTTCACCAGAGTGGTAGAGCGCAGCCTTAAATAGTGTTTGACTATTTATTATACGTAACCGTATCGTAATTGCAGTTTAAATTGTGCAGGCGCTTAGAAACCTTTTATCTTTTGCAGCGCCACCTAGTGGCAAGTTTACATTAATGGGCATAGCATATAAACCTTTCCCTTGGAATAATACATATACATGCAAACTTTAATAATGATCGGTCAAATAGTTTCGGAGTTTATCAATGTGTTTATCATCAATGACATTCTCTTTTATATATCTAGAAGATTAAGAGTAAAATAGTTAGCAAATAAGTGTCAACATTTTAGAGTCTGACAAATCACGCAAGGATATTACCCTATAATGTAGTAGAAACAGCCAGTGATTGCAAGTACAATGATTGTAGTTTAAGAGCGGATTTTCAAACCTATAAACCATTTGCAATTACCAACCCGCGTCGATTTGTAATTTCAACTGACACCTTTTAATGCAACGTTTCGACCTCTAATGTAGCACTTAAGGGTATCTGAGAATTATTTACTTTGATTATTGTGCAAGGCATTAGTGATATCAGTATTTACGGTCTGTAGGTATGTAATAACTAATGTAAATATAGCTCTAATTTTGAGTACGCATTCAGCTACTTTAGTGAAGCAGACTTAAAACGGGACTTCTTAAGAGGAGTAATTAGTGCTAGCACATGGAGTGCTAAGCAAAGAAGTATATAGGAGTGGGTTGTGACTTTGATAACAAAATCTTTGCGAATTGCAGAGCACGATGGATGCACCACAAGCCTACATAAGAAAAAGGAGAGCTAAAACATGTATATGCATGCATGTT
>NW_025780956.1:0-44270 GCF_021130785.1 Homalodisca vitripennis | reverse complement strand
AAACACCTATAAAATAAAATAAAAATATAAAAAATAATAATTGAAATATCAGGAACAAGATTTGATTTCAGCGTAAAAATTTTTTCCAGTGCTCTCTCTTCTTCATCTTAACTTCTATTATTTAAACACTACTATGAAATCTAGCGCAATGAACTAAAATGCCAAAGAACCACATGTTGAGGGATTTTAAGTAAGATCTCTTCTGTAGAGTATAAATTTTGATTGGAAATTCATTTATATACAGACAAGATTAAATTCTATGATGGCACATCTCCAACTATGGGTTGATTGATCATATTGAAAGTTATTTCTCAGTAAGCTGGTACAATATTTTCCTATAAGAAGGATGTCGAAATGTATATTCTATATCTATGTCAGTTTATTTCTCGGCAGGACATCTTAAGAATGAAATGTGCTAATGACAACATTGAGTATGCAAACTCAGTAAAGCCTGTTACGTGACACATGATTGGAATCATGTCAGATGCTTGATTCAAAACTAGGAAAGTTTTATAATGATAGCAAATACTAAATAAAAATTCTATAAGATCTACATATTTTAAATGAAAAGTATTTTCAGTATTTTAATGATGTGGATAAACTTCCTATACTTATTATGGAATAAACTTAAGAGTTTACATTACAGTTCGATTGAATAAAACATTATACGTGGTATTACCATTTACACGAAGTGACACTATAATTAAATTTTATTACAGGACTAATGTTATACATTATTATTGTTTTATATGCATGTATATTTTTGTGAAGTTGAGGAGTGAAAGGCAAAATAAAAAGCTTTAGCAACCCTAACTTTATTTAGCTGAGTATACAAAACTAAAGTTTCTAAGAGTTTCCCCCACTAACCCGTCAGCACGTAATTTGACCGATGATTTCCCTTCGTTTCCTTGAGGCCGCTGGGAGATACTTGTAAACTCCAGCCTTGTATAATCACCAGCCTCAATAACATATAGATGCAAAGTTGTTTTTAAGTATGTACCAAACAAAACACCTAAAACAAAATAACAAATTATTAGGCGACTCAGTGATAAACGTCTAAATAATAAGTATATTGCATCAATGAAGTAGTTATTAATTATATTTCATGTACTTACTTTAAATATGTACAATTTATGTTAAATTATAGGGTATACCTCTTGAATAAAACCCATACTTTAATTTTAATAGAAAATTAAATGTATATACCTGGAAAATTGTATTAGTGCTTTTTTTCAAAAATATTTCGTATCCAAAATAGCTTAGAAATGTAACTCTCCCAGCGTATCTCCTGTACCAAAAGTTCAAATAGTAATATTAATTTAAATGTTTAACTTACTAGCCAAAATGTTAGAAGCTTCACTGCTTGCACCCATCCGCTTGAATGCAATAACACCGACTATACTCGTTATTCACATCCGGCCGTACATACTGCCTCTCCACTAGATATAATAGCATTCTTCATTATTCACATCTATCATACACGATTAAATGTTTGCTGAATAATATTATATTTATCAACGTGACAACTTAGATAATAACTGATAATAATTTACTTAAGCACTATTCGATTACTCCTACGCTCAGACCTAAACAAGAACTTTAAACTAATAATGATTTCACATGATTAGTTTATACAAGATTACAAAAAATATCTGTTTTAAAGAAGAACTCCACAAAACTATACACGCATACATATATATCTCGCAATCTTGGAGTAGGATCTGTTTATTTTGAAGGATCGTTTCAAGATGATTTTGACTTCATACTGCACCTATTAGAATAATGAAAAATATATCAAAGTCAGCTAAACAAATTAAAATAATTAGTTTAACTGGTATATATATACATATCAAATGAAAAAAATTATGTGAACAAGAAATATGAAGATTTTATTAATAAAATAAAAAAAAGATTGGATATTTATTATATTAATGTTTCCTAGTGCTCTCCTTTAAAGAAAAATTTATACTCCTATCAATCTCACTAAATTTTTTCATTTATATTGCATTAATCTATCATTGAAAGTCCCACATTAAGCATAGATTTCTGAATCTAATAGGAATAAAATCAATATGAATGATAACCGACATCATACAATAATTCTCGACAACTATATAATGTGATGTGCCCTTCAGTCGATATTTGTCCTTATTTATCTTATGTCAGAACGCCTCATTAGCGAAAGTTAAAACACGAAGTTATAATCATAGTAGTTACCAAATATTGGCTATATGTGACGCAATTGCAACTGAATATATAACATTTATTTAGTTAAATGAGTTATATAATCTACACTTTATTCTTGTTTATCATAGCATGCATGTTACCGTTATGTAATAAACCTTTAATAATTAATAGGACATATATAACAGGTGTTATTTCAGGGAAGAAGTAATAGCTTGGATCAGGTTATTGATGAACTGATGGATGGGAAACCGCCACCAGGTTATGATCGCTTTCAGTAACTTCGATGTCCAATATAGTTTCAGTTTTAAAGTATAGTTTTCAGTAAATCCTTTATTAAATAAGATCCAAATATTTATAATTGTTTATTTATTATGTTCAATAATCTCTTTGGCAAACACGTTTATGTTAAACCAACCCTTATACATGTATAACTTAAAAGGGGGGATATTTTGAAGTATAACTTATATTCTAACTATATTTTGAAATTCTAAAGATGTTTGAATCTTATTTTTTTCTAGCTCCCTAAATATAATATGGTTAACTCCACAAGGGCGTGGAGAGTTTTCTTTTACTTTAATCTCCAACCGTACATTTCCTTTATGTCAGTTCTCTACCTGGATTGTCTGTATTTACGATATTTCGAGAAAATATACTACGAATCTTGATTAATACAAATAATTAAGAATATGTTCATTAAAATTTTATCGTCTATCTGATTTTATGTAATATTTTCTGCTTTTTTCCTCAAGACATATCTAGAGTAAATTAGCTTGCAATTGAACATGTAGCTTCAGTAAAGCATTTGACACATGTGGCCTACTACTGCCCTGTATAACTAAAAACAAACACGGTTTTTATGACATCGGTATTTATTCCATTATATTAAAAAAAGAAAAAGTACAAATAAAATGTATGTTTATTATAATAATGAATATGGCACCCGGGAAAACCACACATTGAAATATCATATGCACATTTGAGAAACTCGTTGAACCAACAGATTCGGAGAATAAATGTCACCAATCGCAGCTATATGTGATATCCTGTTACCGTATGAAACTGTTGAAGTGTTAAAATAATTAGGACCTCGTTCATATGCACCACTTGCCCCAATTAACATTTAAAATCACTGTGTGTTTAATGTATTGGCTCTGAATGAAGCTTGCTTCGAATATTTATTCGTCACAAATATTAAATTGAGAATACAATGTTGCGACTAAGAAATAACCTTACAGGAATTTAAAATATATGTTAACACAATATCATAGTTTAATTAATAGTATTTAGGATTAAATTCTGAAATTTTACACGTACCAATAACTATTTTATTTATTTTAGCGATTAAAAACAATATATAGTTTACTTATTGAAATTACATTTTCCTTCTTCCTGATAGATGTAATAGAGAATTTGATAACATGGATCTGGCAGTTTGATATGCTATGCTGGTGCTCAGCAGACCTACTTATAGTAAGTCTCCCCCTTACAGCGCTGTGAGTGTCTTAAACCAAACTAACGTTACTTAACAAAGCAATATATTTTTTAACAGTAAGACTAGCGAGTGAACAAAAAATAAAACATCCTTAGTTCTTGTGCAAACGTAAGTATCTGATGCTAACCTTTGGTATGTAATATTTTTTGGATTTTATAAATTGTATTAGAAGTAGTCTACTCCTGAAGTTTTATGCCCTCAGACTACAAATGGGTGTAAATAATGAATGAACTCATGGCATTGATCCATTAGTTTCTTCTTTGTTACTATCATGGTAATTATCACTCTTTAGTCTTCTACATTATAGGATATCCTAATTAGTCAAAGTTAGTAATAGTTCTAAAACACTTAGGTATCACCCCTTACAGTCACACATAGTTGCAACTTTCAACTTTGGTATTGGTTATCTAGAAAATAGTTATCATTCCTGAGAATCATACCCAATTAGAACTAAATTAAAGTAAATCACTCTCGTAAATCGTCAACGTATACTATTTACAAGTACAGTTTATTAGTTAAAAATATGTTCACAGGTAGTTTACAACTTTAAGTTAATAAGGGTACGTGGAGAGAATAACAAGTTTTATTGAACTTCTTGAACAAGATAGAAATTATTAAAAGGTTTACACTAATCATTGAGTATTAAAAAATGTATATTGTTAATTTTAACATTATTTTTTTAGACGGAACTTTAAATTAAAATAACAGTTTAAACAGGATAGAATAATAGGAGTCTCTGCTTAAATACGATTATCTGTGGCGTTTTTGTTTGTGTCATTAATCTTTCTGTCACTATAATGAGAAAAACTCCATATGGTTTTACGCAAATACTTTGATGGTATGCAAGTCTGTGCTGAATTCCTAGTATTCATATCAGTATATTATTAAATCCATGATTGTTATTGCCAGTGAGATGAATATGTGATGGCAGACGAACCGTGCGGTTTGCATTCACTTAGTATCTATAACACTTATTATTTCTCATGATCCCCTAATTCGATATCACAGACTCCAACTAAATATATTCATTTATTGAAAAGCCACAAAAAGGTCGGATTAGGTTAGTAGGAAATTTTTCTATTGTTAATATGTATTCCGTGTTAATTTACGCTGAAAGTGATTTTTTTCAAACAAAAGATCTTTATACATATTTACAAATTTTGCATAACTTCTTATAACAGGCTTTTTAGTTAAATACCGTATAGTATATCTAAATATGGTACATCACCACATATTTTCCCAACGACTAATAATCAGCTTGTAATATAAATTGTATTTAATTAAATTTTGGGTGAGGGTTTTTTATTGCATTTTCAAAACTAAGAAATTGGTGAAAATATAATTATATTATCTAATAATGCATAAAACTCAAAATTCATCAATACCTATGTAAACTACACAGAAAAGTCAAGTTTAAAGTGAAAAATATATTGTTCAAAGTTCTTTTAATCTCTTAATTTTTAAAATGGTAGCTGAAGAACGTAATAAAATGTGTAGGCTTTTATTATTTAAAACCTGATATGAAAACCTTATTTAATGAACATAGATGTGACACGTGTCATGATCAATATTTCATTTGTGGAATTGACATCCTCCTTGAAGCTTCATACCTACTGTTACGGTTCAATTTTATACCCCGTTTTTTTTTCTTCTTAAATGAGAAAACGTTTATTTTGACAAGTAGGTGTGTAGATTTATTTTTCGTCGATAATCATCGTCATCATTCCATTAGAAGGAGTTGGTTTGAAGTTAGGGAACCTCTCTACTCGGGGCAGTGCAGTTAGCCGGAACTCCGATGTGGCCGCTGCAGCGTCTGCCGACGACTGACGAAAACGCGTTTCTGCGCATGACCGGCTGGCGGCCTACTTATACAGCCGACCCGACCAGGGGCGAAGGGTTTTGCTTGTGGACGTCGTTGTGTGAAGTCGATTCGAGGAGAGCAGTTTTTGCTTGCGGACGTCAGTTTGTGAAGTCGAGTCGAGGAGAGAAGCCCTGTACGAGAGAATACGCAGTCGGCATACATCATCTATTTGGTGAGTCACCCCGAATTGTAATCATTAAGGAAATGTAAAAAGAGTACGAATATAGAATGTTGAAGGTTAAATATAAAAATTAGTACTAATTCGTTAACCTTGAATTCTACGGAATCTTTGAAAAATTAATAATTCAGTCCGTAGGATAGGTTAAGACCAGCTTATAGGTTATTTCGATTAGTGAGATTAGGGTATCTATTAAATATAGGTTCTACTACCCATCACTACCTTTCCTAGTTTGCAAACGGATAGATTGCAACCTATAAGCCGCATAGGTTTGTAATCCTATTCCTAAAATTAATAATTTGTGCGTAGGATAGGTTAAGACCAGCTTATAGGTTATTGCGGTTAGTGACAGTAGCGTATCTATTCACCATAGGTTACATTACCTTTCACTACCTTTCCTAGTTTGCAAACGCATATTTTGCATCCTATAAGCTGCATAGGTTTGTTATCCTATTCTTAAAAGTTAATAGTTTGGTGCACAAGATAAGTTAGGTGTATGTACCTGGTCAATCTACTAGATATAGCCTGTATAAACTTTTCTATAGCTCACGATAATATATTTTGTTTACTGTAAGTCGGGTAGGCCTAATACCCTAAGCTTAAAGCTATTGATCAACGCCAGGATAGGCTGGGAACTTAATTAGGCTATCTAGGTAACAGCCTTCTTTACAAATATATTATTCATTGGCTTAATAAACCTCTGAATTCTCAGCCCGGTTCCTGAATATTTGTTTAGTACCCTGTAAACCGTATAAGCTTTCTTCCTACTTCGAAGAGTATGTTTCAAAGTGAATATTAGGTTTTAGGCTATTACAAACTTTTAATGCTTGTTAATAATAATAGATTTGATACTAAGGGTCTATAGAGGAAAATAGTACACACGAAATACCTGTATTATAGTTGAACTAGGATACTTGTATTAAATAACCTAAATATATTTGCTTGAAGGAATTTAGCTGTTCCACAGGGGAGGAGTATAACTCAAGACTCCCCTTAGACATTTTGCTTCCAGCTTAACTTTTAAACTTATACTTTAACGTTAGTCTTGTTAGTATAGAGAAGGAACTTGTTTGGTTTGATATATTTCATATTTTATTTTGATATTTGTAAAGTCAAAACATAACCTCAGCTTAACACAGCACAACAACACACTGAAGAAAGAAGAAACGAGCAGACGATATAGAGTTCGAGTCAACGGCTGTGGAATAAAGATCTCGCGGACCACTGATATTAAAAATCTGTTTTCTCACGCCCAAATAATTGCCAAATAGTCCTAGTTACAATAGAATTTGTTTCAAAACGTCACATTTTAGAACGGGGCATTGACAGTTCTAATCAACATTTATTTACGTAAAATCGCGAAACATAGAACAGAAAACTGTGATGATATCGTTCTATTGAAGAGTGCGAACAACTGAATTCGCTCTGAACGAGTGAGATTCTCTGTTCACTTCCGTTTAACCTTGCATATCGTATCGATCTCTACCAGCGTACGGTTGAGGGCGAGGGTAAGATAGAAATAGCTATAAGTCGATACCAAAACCCTGGAATAGAACCCAGCACGACTGCAACTATCAGGGCAGACGATATAAAAAGCGATTACACCGAAACACCTCACATAAAATGGCGCCCGAACAATTGGACTAAAAAGAATAGAAATCGAAAGACAAAATACTAACTGATACGACAGAGACAACTTAAAATACACAAATTTACTGCCAATATCTATTGACAATGGATGTACATATTTTAAGGTTTTTTGAGAACCATTATAAACCTTCTGGGATGGAACGTATTTTGGATGTATATTAATGGAGGAGAAAACGGTACTACAAGCGATACAAAGAAAACGGATTCAAAAACAACGAAGCCTCCGCCTACGACGTTTACTTCTACTGGCGTAATACCAAAGACCGTTCAAACAGGACACCCGATAAATCCTCAGACTTTGGTAACTACAAGCGCCGACGACGGCAATATATCAACCGACTTGGATGCAAGGGTCAGCTGGGTTTATAAGCTCACCAAACCGCAGCTACAAGCTGAACTTAATAAATACGGAGTACCGAGTGACGGAAATAGCTAGCAGTTGCGAGCTGAATTAGTGCGATTAGCACGAGGTGGGATTGCAAAGAGCCCTTCCCTCGGATTTCCTCCTACGGAATATGGAAGTGTGAGCCGAGCAACGAGCGGCGAAACTCTCCCAAATAACGAAAATTTGCAATCGAAGACAGGAACAGAGATGGATGTTATTAGAGAGATGCTTGGTCTCCCGCCTACCACTACGTTCGAAGAAGTCAAGCGGATCATGGTCAGGAGCTGTAAGACCACAGTCCTTACCCGTAGCGACTAGATCAACTACTTTCGAACAAACATTCCTGAGAGGCTTGAGTTAGAATTCAGAGTATGGAATAATGGCTTCCCGGAACGTACAGCCATCGTACTCACTACCGCGCCAGTATTACGAGTTCACTAATACGCAGTCAGAAAACATAGCGTCTGGTTTCGAGAGTAACCCACGAAGCGTTTCAGACACCGCTACATTGTGCAATATGGTGCGGAAATGGAATCATCGTTTTGATGGCAGGAGGGATACTGACGCCATATCGTTCTTAGCGACTACACGAATTGATGGATGCTTACGAAGTCCAAGAAGATCGAATGCTAAAAGCAATACCTGAGCTGCTAAACGATAGTGCGCTTTTGTGGTACAGAAATAATCGAGATTTTTGGGCAAACTTTTTGGATTTTCTTCGAGACTTTCAGATACAGTACCTGCCACCGGGGTATATCGTTCAACTGAATGGTGAAATTCGAAAACGAACCCAAGGCGATGGAGAACTGTTTTAAACAATACGTTTGTTGCTCTGTTTACTCTCATCAGAAGAAGAGGCGGATTTTAGGTGAGTGAGAAGTTAGAGAGAATCTACAGTAATACGCACCCGACGTACAAAATGTATGTTCGAAGGAGAGATTTCGTGAACTTACCTGGACTAATGAAGGTTGCGGACGAGTATGAAAATTGTTTACGAGAAAAACTTAATTATCGCCCTCTACCGAGTCCTGCTCAAGCGCTAGTTCCGGAAACAGCATTTCAAAGCAAAGGTAGATCTCAACAAACTGAAAGAAAGTTTTCACGCATATGCCGTGTCTAAGACCGCACATACCAGAACGGAAACTCCTCGAGACAAACTTGAAACTGCACAAAACCAGGCCATCTGACAGCGGGCACCTGAAAGTATCGTTTAATGAACCATCAACCGATCAGAGAGCCACTACACACATGAAGACTTGTGACGACCAAAATAACCCGTCAAATCCTAATAGTATACGAGGACTAATATGTTGGAACTGCGAAATACCAGGCCACCTCTATAGAAATTGTAGAAAACCAAGGAATTTCAAATGCTTTAACTGCAAGAAGCCAGGTGTTAAGACGACATCATGTGATTGTAGGCAATCGGGAAACGAAGCGAGGACTTCGGGAGCAGGGGGTCACCGGAGTCCAAACCGAAGTCAAAACTAACTACCCCAAAATAATGGAATGAATGGCTCGACAAAATTAAAAATTTTTGTGCCATGAGCAATCGGATCGTTATTGATGACCCGAGGCCGTACACGAACGTGGAGATTTACGGAAGAAACTTCAAAGCGTTGATTGATACCGGTGCAGTGGCGTCACTCATTAATGAGGAGGTAGCTGATTTTTTGGGAAAAGTGTTCTACCTCGGATGAAACAATTCCAAATCTCACTAGCCAACAATACTCAAGTGTCTGTCTCGAGCATATATCGTTTTAAATGCAGAATCGCCGATCACGAGCTGGACGTATCAACTGTGTATTTGCCGTCGCTGACTGCCCCGATCATCCTGGGCATGGACCTGATCCGAGCATTAAATTTGGTATCAGTTAACTGCGGCGAAGATCTATATGACAGTCGTGAGACCGACATCAGCTGTATGAAGAGCGACAGAGTACCAGAGGAGGGTAGTTCACTAGATGACGAAGAGAGACACATATTGAACGAATTTTTACAGGAGGAGCTTCCTGAATTCAAGTCCTGCTCGGGAAAAAACTATTTTAGTGGAGCATCGAATCAAACTCAGCAAGAACGAACCGATAAAACAACGATACTATCCTAGGAATCCGGCGATGCAACAGATCATCAACGAGGAAGTTGATAAGATGTTACAAGACGGAGTTATAGAACCATCGTCGAGCCCGTGGAGTTCTCCGATAGTGCTAGTGAAGAAACCCAGTAGGAAATATCGTTTCTGCATAGATTTTAGAAAATTAAATGGCGTCAGCGAGAAAGACGCGTATCCGTTGCCCCATATAAATTCGATTTTAGAGAAATTGAGAGAAGCCACCTTCATCTCTACCATTGATTTGAAACAAGGATATTGGCAGGTACCCCTTTCGCCAGAAAGCAAACCTCTCACTGCTTTCACAGTTCCTGGCAAGGGCCTGTAACCATTTTCGAGTAATGCCGTTTGGATTGCACTCTGCTGGAGCAACGTTTCAACGATTATTAGACCAAATTATGGGTCCCGAACTAGAGCCAAAAGCATTTGCTTATTTAGATGACCTTATTATTGTCAGTAAGACTTTTGAAGAACACTTAACGCTCCTCAAAATATATCTTCAATAGGCTATACGAGGCGCTGGTCTGAAACCAAATGCAGAGAAATATCAATTCTGCAAACGAGAATTAAAACATTTAGGCTACGTTGTAAATAAAGACGGATTTCGTATAGATCCAGAGAAAGGTACGAGCCATCCGAGAGTTCCCCACACCCACTTCAGTTCGCTCTTTAAGAAGCTTCCTATGAACTCGCTTCATGGTATAGAAGGTTTGTGGAGAACTTCGCCAAATCAACTAGACCTTTAACCAAACTTTTAAAGAAAACTGAAAGGTGGGTTTGGACGCAACGAACAACAGGGTGCATTTCTCGACCTTAAATATAAAATTTCTAATACACCAATAACTAGCGTGTCCCGATTTTCAAAAAACGTTTTGGCTAAAAGTAGGTGCTTTGAATGATGGACTGGGTGCTGCATTGACTCAGAAAATCGATAAGAGAGAACGCGTTATAGCATTTGCTAGCCGATTGTTGACTGACGGTGAGAAAAAGTTCACCGTTACCGAAAATGAATGTTTGGCGTTAGTATGGGCTGTAAATAAATTTAGGCCATATCTGGAGGGGTACAAATTTATCGCCATTGCCGATAATCAGGCTCTCAAATGGCTGATTAATATTCAGCAGCCGACGGGACGACTAGCTCGATGGGTGCTAGAACTTCAGCAGAAACGATTTTGAGATTCATTACCGGAAGGGTACTCTAAACAGAGTGGCAGATGCTCTGTCTCGCTACCCAGTAGAAGGTGCTTAAAACGAGATTGGTACCACAAGATGTTCGCTAGAGTTACCTCCAAGCCCGACACATGCCGAAATTTAAGGATTAGCGGAGGAAACCTTATGAAATATAAACCACGAGGAAGGGCGAATAAGTTTGACGTCTCTCTAAATTGGAAACTCTGTGTGCCAATAGACAAACGAGAAGCTGTGTTGAATGAAAATCACGATCGCGAAACGGCCGACCATCTTGGAATAAGAAAAACGGCCAAAGCGAGTCCAAGAGAGGTATTATTGGCCGGAATTGCTCACAGATGTGAAGAATTACGTTAGAAGATGTCAGTCTTGTCAGGCGCACAAGGGTTAAACAACGGAAACCAGCAGGAAAGATGTACTTTTGGAGACCAACTGGTCCATGGTATAAGGTCACGGTCGATATAGTAGGACCGTTGCCACGTTCACAAAGAGGTGCGAGGTTTATCCTAGTGGTACAGGATATCTTCACGAAATGGGTAGAACTGTGTTCGTTAAAATCAGTGACCGCGGCGAATGTGGTGAACGCATTTCAAAATTTGGTGCTTTTTCGTTTACGGCGCACCAGAGGTCACCATCACCGATAATGGATCGCAGTTTACGGGTAAGCTATGGCGTAATTTACTGGAGAGTTGTGGAATTAAACATCAACTGACAGCACCCTACACGCCTCAAGAGAATCCGGTGGAGCGGGCGAATCGAGTCCTAAAGACGATGATCGCGCAGTACGTCAAAGAAGATCAATGGCTTTGGGACATCCACTTGAACGAATTCAGGTACGCCATGAACACCGCCGTACATGATTCTACGGGATTTACTCCAGCTTTATTAAATTTTGGACGGGAATTGCTGTTACCGAATGCAATCCATGGCCCTCTAGAGGTACAGAATGAGCAAAATTACTCCGAGTCTCATGTGACAGATATTAACCGGAAAAGATTAGAAGCTTTCACAAAACTATACAAGCAATGCCATTCGAATTTAGAAAGAGCGAGTCCATCTGAAGCAAAATATTACAACCTAAGGCAGAGAGAGGAAAACTTCCGGGTTGGGGAGTTGGTGTGGCTGAAACAACACCATCTCTCGTCGGCGATTGACTCTTTCGCCTCGAAGCTAGCGGCGAAATACGGACGGGCCTTATAAAATTGTAGAAAAGTTCGGATTAAACATCTATAGCCTCTGTGGTCGAAAAAAGAATGTGCTATGAGCTCACGTCAAAGGCTTAAAAAAATATGTCGACTAAGGGAACACGTTTATCCGGCTGAATAAGCCGAAAGTTGCAGCTCCTACTGGGTAAGTAGTAGGCTGTAACTTCGCACGTTATAGATAAGGATACCTAGATTAGTTTTAAGTGATTCCTGCATGTGTTGAACTTTCGCTTTGGGTTGCAGGTTGCACGCTAACTGCACTATCCCCTGCTATTTGCACTTGTAGCTTTTCACTGCTTGAGTGGTTTACCTTGAAGCTTTGCACAGTAGCTTAGAGCTTGGCTTGTGGTGTCTGGGTGTTTTTATTTCACAGTTTGACAGATAATGAAGATGGCACGAGTCGTAAGGAAGCATGTCCGTTTGCTGCCATGCGATTCCGAGCGGCTTTTTCCTGGACAACTGCTAAACGGCGAGTTAATTTCGGCGTATCTTCGACTTCTAGAGAGGCGGAATGGTATGGATTACATCCTGCCCAATGTCCTCGCACTAGATTCTTACTTCTTTCACGTTGCTGAAGAGATCCGGCCACGAGCGAGCGCGGGGTCACCATCACGACCAGGACTTGTTGGATTATGAAATAATCCTCGTCCCCGTACATGAGGAGTTGGCGGACGTCAGCCACTGGTGGCTTCTCGTAGCAGAGCTACGGAAGGCAACCATTAGCGCCTATGATTCCTTAAAAGGAAGAAACCAGAAGCCAGCGATGGATCTTCTGCGCGACTACGTGAAGAAGGAGGAGATAAGGGCCAAGGACCGAGGCCCGGAGTTGGTGCCTCTACGGTGAACGGAGTTGTCCTTCACAGGACAACCTTGTGAATTGCGGGGTTTTCCTCTGCGCGATTGCCGGAGCCATCTGCGGGGGACGGGAGGCAAAAGAATTGCAAGTAGATGGCCGAGAATTCCGGCGGCAGATGGCGAAAGAACACCTCACACTACATATACATTTATACAATGTTACATATCCAACCATGGCTCAGTGTTGTTTAATCCTACCACAATGTAAGCAGAAAATTTTTGTTTGCTTTCTGGGTGATGTGAAAATTGCTTTGCCGTATGATTGTCTGTCGTCTCATCTGATAATAATGAAAATAACCATTGACTTTAAAGTCTAAAAATGGACATTAGCAAAGCCTGTAACGTGACACGTCCTGTGACGTAATCCTTGATGATATATTTTTTTCTGATTTTAACCAGGCGTAAATGTGATATTTAACTCTAAATATGAGTTTAACCTATCTCAGACTTTTATTTAATTTCAATTGTTATTATATCCGCTTTAATCTAGTTATTTTGGTGTAGTTATAGGTAGATTCGTGGTAGTAATACCTCGTGCCCAAGGATTTCGTGTCGGAAAGTTTCGTAGCAACTATATTTTGGGGTAAGCATTTTAACTTAGAGATAATATTTGTGATATACAGTTCAAAGGGATTTATTTCCATGCTAAATTGAGTGCAAAAGTCTTAGTTATTTTAAAGGAAGTGTTCAGGATCAGGACATTTGGATTATCATTTTCTTATTGAGTAAGTCAGTTATTTTGTTGATAGTGTCATTACTATACTGAACATTATTTAATATTTTAATTGATAATTATCACCCTTAGAGATTAAAATTTTGTATTATTACACACTATATTATTAATTGGGTCATCAGGACTAATGGATGTTAGTATATTCGCATTATCACACTTCCTATTTATAATTAATAACACTCTTAATATATTAGGAGCATTATTAAATATTGCATATTTACAGAAAAGTAAGTAAGAGTGTGGAGATATACATGTAACTACTCAACGTAAGGCCACTCGGTAAACAGATGGTTTCGATTACAACGTTTAACAGGACACATAAAGGGCTTAAACGAAGGCTGGAGAGAATAATTACATAACGGAGAAAGTTTTTGCAGTTATTGTGTTTGTTTTTTTATTGTTTAGTGGATAAGCTATATTTTTTAACATAATATGTAGATATAGGTAAAATATGATAATATATTCACCAAAATTTTTAGGAAGTCATGTGTTTTACACCGTTATTATATGCTTGTTTTTCATTAAAGCACTTTTTTATTTGGTATATTAGTGCGGTTATTAGATTATTGGTAAACAGTTATTGTATTGTAGACAGCTGCAAGATTTCAAGCTGTTTCCAGTTACTCACTCCTAATCTAGAGGCGACGGGTGTTCATGTTATCTGTCTCAGTTTCAATAAAAGTGTCTAGAGGCAGAACTTGCTGTAGACAACACAACCCCAGTCACAATATTGCTTATAATGTTCTGGCTCAAAGTATGTACCCTACCGACTTGTTGCTAACTCTCATAGTGTTCTCTGGTTCAGTTATTATTCAATAAATATTATGTATAATTAGTATTGAAAATAGTATTATAATAAATTTTTATGTCGAATAATTTTATAACAGAATATATAATAATAATAAATAATAAATTTATTTCTCAAAACAACAAATATGTTACAAATCATGCTGAACATTGTACACTGGCACAATACAATACATAACATACATAACAATAAAATTAAAACAATGCCAAGCAGATCCTATAAAATTAATATATTTCAAGTACAATGCATAATATAATATAATTATGAGAAATATACTCCTCCAAGGCACAGCCTGATTGGAGGTCTTACCGAATTTATTTTACAAATGGCTACAAATCTAATTTTCAAATTACATATAGAATGAAAAATAATTTCTCCAAAACCAACAAAGTCTACTCATAAAAAAATACACTTTCAATTAATAATTTGTCTTTCTTTAAAGCCCATACAAATATTATAAACCATTAAACAAAAAATATCTAGTTTCATGAATAAACAAAAACTGTTCTATGTTTTACCCTACAACAAAACAAAAATCAACCTTAAAACTTGATTTTATGTACATAAAATATTAATATGCAAACCTTTATATTTTATAAGTTTAAATAATATATAAACAAAAAATAACGTATATCCATATCAGAAGATTTTACATTTTTTATCTGCCATAATCTTTTAAAAACAAAAAACTTTTACTGTATTATCTCAAATAATATTTCGTCTATATTTTCAATTTCCAACAACCACTGTCTTAATTTAGAGCTGAATTTAGTTAAAGAATTGACGTAGCGAATGCGATTAGGTAATTTATTAAATATTCTTGGCGCCCAAAAATGATAGCTTTTGGTAAAAAATGTGTTTGATGGCCTAGGTACACATACATCTGACGCATTTCTTAATTTTGATCTGTAATCATTTAAATCTGTACTATTCCTGCTCCGACGATAAAATATTTTCAAGACTTTATAGATATACGACATGTCTTACTGGTAGAATTTTTAATTGATAAAATAAAGGAAAACTTGCTTCAGTTATATTTCTTCGTAAAATTAGCCTAACGAAATGTTTTTGAATAATAAACAAGGATTTTGTGTTGGTTTTATAAGTCCCTCCCCAACACGAAATTCCATATTCCAGTCTACTATGCACCAGTGAAAAATATATCATTCTTAGTGTATCATTATCGCACATGTTTCGTAAAAAATAAAAATAGTCTCAAAACATTATTTAATTTTTTCTTTAAATCCAATATATGTTTTTTCCAATGACAAATCCTTATCTAAAATTATTCCTAAATATTTAATACTGTCAGTGATTTTTACTTTAATACATTTATTATTACAATATACACTCCTACTACAAATGCAATCAATACAGTGTAGAATAATCCTATTTGTTAAATGATTACCTTCCCTTAAATTAAAATTTAAATAATTTGTTTTAGCGGTACTTAAGATCATATTATTTTTAGTGAACCACCACTGTTTAGCTTGAAGATCTAGGTTCATATTCAACTCTACATCAGCCCATGTTTATCCAACGTAAGAGAAAGCAGTATCATCAGCGAAAGAAGTTACTTTTCCAACAAATCTTGCGCTACATAAATCATTAATATATATTAAAAAAAGAACTGCACCCAAAACAGAACCCTGTGGAAATCCAAAACTTAACTTCACGTAAATCGCTAAGCACTCCATTTAACTTTACACGCTGTGTTCTTCTTAAAATATAACTTTTGAACCAGTTTAAAACAACTCCCCTAATTCCACACCTATATAGTTTTTGCAGTAATATATCATGATTCACCATATCAAATGTTATATCTAGGAACAGGCCGCTTACCTTTTTTCCATTATTTATCCCCTCTGAGACCTCTCCCATAAATTTTAAAAGAGCCGACTCTGTATTTAAACCCTGCCTGAAACCGAATTGATTAGAAACTAAAAAAGTTATGTTTTTCTAAAAATGTAATTAACTGTTTCTTTATAATCTTTTCAATTATCTTAGAGAATGATGATAGAAGGGATATTGGTCTATAATTACCGCTGTTTAGTTTTGATTCTTTTTTATGAATTGGAATTACCACAGCCTCCTTCAATTTTTCTGGGAACACACCTGATTGAAAACTTAAATTTATAATATACGTTAGTACTTTACCTAATTTCTTTGAATGTTTCTTAATAATTTGAGAACTAATGCCATCAATCCCAGGTGCTGTATGGTTTTTTTAAAGAGCTTATCACAGTGAGTACTTCCTGCTCTAGAACCGGACTTAAGAACATCGACTGCGTAATGTGTTGTTCACTAAAAACATTTTTTAGATGCACGTCATTTAAATTATTTGGTGTGCTTTGATTAGAACACAGATTTTCAGGTATTGAGACAAAATATTTATTAAATTCATTAGCTACTATATATATTGGTCATTTTCACATTTATTATTTATCTCCAAAATAATTGGAGTAAAAGTTTTATATTGCTGTCCCGTTACTTCATTTAAAATATTCCATGTTTCTTTAGAATTGCCTTTATTATTTTGGAAAAGATTACAATAATAATTATTTTTTAATATTATAATATCTGATTGCAGTTTGTTTCTATATTCCTTAAAATGTTTTAGAAGCAATTCATTGTAAGGTTCAACTTGTACTCTCTTAAATAACAAGTTTCTCGTTTTAATGCGCTTACAAATTAATTCATCAATCCATGGCTTTAATCTTTTTATTTTAAAATGTCTTTCTCTAATTATTTTTTTACTCTTACTTATTAAGTCATTAAGCATTAAATAAAACTTATCGAATGCATTGAAAGCATTCCGTTCATTATAAACTTCAGACCACTCAGCTTTACTTAATAAACTATCGAGTTGTGCATGATCAATGCGATGCGAGTTGACCACTTGCGTGACCTTGACCAACTGCTGTTCCTCGCTTCGCAACCAAACAGCTGATAAACAATGATCCGTGATATGACAGTCGATAACTTCAGCTGTCACTGTTATGTTATTTCTGTTTTTAACTCGGACAAATACGTGGTCAATGCACGTTTGTGATATGTCTGTAATTCGGGTAGGTTTATTTTATTAATGATTCAAGACCATTAACCGCTAATATTGTTTTATATTCTCCTGTGATATTATTATCGTCTAACAAGTTTATATTCATATCTCCCACAATTAATAGGTTAGTGCATGATTTTACATCTGTGTGAGACAAGTAGGTGTTTAGTTCATTAATAAATGATTCGGGAGTCTGTTGCTGTAACCTATATACATTAAGTATTTTAAAATATAAACCGAACATTTCAAATGATATTTCTAGTACATCAGCAGAGTTAAATTTAATATTTCCCAGGGTAATGTCACCAATGCTATTATGTACAAAGACAGCTACTCCTCCAGACGATGATATATACTCACACTGTTTATCATCGTTATTTTATTACACGGTAATACCTGAGGAATACTCTAAAAAGCTATAAAATATAGATATTTAAAACGAGGACTTAAAATATAAGATCATAAAAAAAACAGATGATATTTACTCATTTACATGCTCGAATCGTTTTTCTATTCGAATTATTCGAATTGTTGTTAGGAAAAAAATAAATGAAAAGCATGGAATTTACACCACAAAAACAAATGGTAGCCAAAAATAATTGAATATTTTTGTAATATGTGCAGTAAATTTCCCGTATATATTGTAGAAGAACAAATGTTTACATACTAATAATCTTGAGTATATTATATGGCGTTTATTTAGGCATTTTGATGAAAGTGTTTAAGGCTAAATAACGTCCAGTGTTGTCTACATGGTTAAAATTATAATTCATACTTTCACTGTTCTCTTGTTATCAGACATGATACAGCTTTAGATATACTTAAATAAAAAATGTTTTCCAAACCTACTTGGCCAAAAATGCCAAATAGTTTATTCGCCTTTCTTGGTATTCAAATATTAAATCCTAAGCGTTCAGTTAGCAAAAAAAAATCTCGTTCGATAATTTTGCTACTCAATATTAGTAATCTATTTATTTATATTTTTCCAAAATTGATATTTTACTGTTAAATATATTGCATTGAAATTGAAAAATGCAATTCATTTAATAAACATATTCATGTAACAGGTACTGGAATGTATTTGGATGTATACATAAGAGTAGATTGCTGCACGGTAAAATTTGAACGTTAAAATCATATTGTTGCACTTGTTTCAATTATTATTTTATGTCCTTGATATTATATTTGAAATGGTATTTTAGAGATTTACATAATGCTTTTAACCTTCTAAAAATACAGGCCACAATTGAGTAAGTAAATTTGTTAGAAATCAAATTTTAAGTAAACTATTAAACTATATTCGTAATTAACTAACACCAAAACGTTTATTGGAAAGCCGTAAATATCTATCCTGCAGTATCTTCGTAGTGCGTAAGGAAACACCGAGGGGCTAGAAGATATACGAGCTGCCCTAGTTGTAACCTTACCAGATTACAACAATTTCCTGAATTGAAGCAAAATACAATGTTCTTCACTATAAAATACCACAATACTTATAATATTGATTCGGGTGTGTAGGCCTACTTTAAAATGTTAGTGAAATGAAACGTTCATTGCCATAAACATATGTTACAAGTGCGAATTAAAAAAACATTTTTGACATCCGTTTCATCGTTGTACTCTCTCTCCTCCATGTCATAATCCTTAATGCAGCTTACGAAGGACAATCTAAATATAGCTAAGTAGTTTTGACACTATGAACAACTTCAAAGAAAAAATATCGGTTTGTCACTAATAACTGCCATTACATTTATTTTAAAGAGTTTTAATAACGAATAGTAAATCGATCCACTTTTAATGCCGACATGTGTGATACATAATATCATCCCTAGTACTACATCTTTGTAATAATAGATGTTACTTGTGGTTTTTCAAACAATTCCTTTCAACAAATGTCAAATGCATATCCATTTTATTACTAATGATACTAAACACGCGTATTTGGTGAAGCGAAAAAAATTAAAATATGTTCATGAAAATATATTTGGAGAAATTAAAATGGTTGAAATGTAAAAAAAATTATGTCGCATTAGTAAAGGTTTCATTTTAAATAGCCATAGTATTTTCTATATTTTTACTAGGTTAGCATCGTTATTCGTCAAGTTATGGTTTTTGCTTAGTTTATTTCCAACAGGCACAGTCGTTATTCCATTAGTATGAGGTTAATCTCTGCACAGGGCAGTGTAGTAGCCGAAGCTCCGATGTGACCACTGCCAAATACACAGACAAATGACATAAAAGCGTTTCTGTGCACGATCAGCTGTCGGATCTATTTGTACAGACGAATCAACACAGTAACGAATCAACACAGTACGAATAAGCACGTGTACGTTTTACGACTTCATCGCTTTCAGTATTTCGTATCGCTTGATGGATTACTTAGGATTTATAGTTATTGAAATAATTTTTCAATGATTCTGATTTAGAACTTATAAGATCAAATATAGAAATATCGTATTATCTAATACATTTCGAAAAATCACACAACTAACGGAATATAGATAGCATCAAAATTTGGTTATACAAGCCTGTATGCCTTAGTTGTCTGACTAACCTTTAATTTCAATTGAGAGTTAAAAGGGCAGATTCGATTGCTTATACCAATATTCTTGGACGTTAGATAATAGGGTAGATAAGAAGTAACCCACATAGTATAAAAAATAGTTAGCTGTATATGATATATTGTAAACGCTAAGAGGTTATCGAATATTTAAAGAGCGATAAAATCCAAATAATTACAAACTATACAAACCTTTACTACTTTTCAGAGTTTGCAAATTCTAAGTTTTAGTTGATATTAAAAACCATCTCGTTTTTTATCAGAGTATAGAGATAGCGTTGTTTAAAATTAAAATACACCGGTATACCTACTAATACGTTAATCTCTTTAGGTAGATCTCTCTCCAGTTTTCTGTAGTACTTGCTTAGTGCGTCTTTTTAAGTCCCAGTTTGAAGAGTAGAGATTTAAATGGTTTGAATTAGTATACTGTTGTATTATTTTCTTTTATCTTATTGGACAGATTTGTATTTACCATTTAATGTTAAAACATAGGTAATTTCAGTATATATGTTATCCAAAGTTAAAATTTGGTCTAAAACATCAAAATATTTCTCCTTAAACGTAGGATGACTAACATGTGTTATAGGGTCTCACATGGGCATTGCAACCATGCCATTAGAAACTCACTTTCTTCTATAACTGGAATTATTTAAATAATAATCTGTGACTAATATCCCTAACTTCATACGGATGATGAACTGTCTGAGTAGAGGACTACAAGGTATTGCACAGTTTCCATGGATTCCAAGTTGGAGGATACCATACCGCTGATATGTTGCACTATACGCCACAGGTTAGGTGTCTTCAGCGGGTTTTTCCCCTCCAGTAGCTGAGGATAGTAGTAGGCATATGGTACGATGAAATACCACTTCCAGCCCCAAGTCTGTTATAGTCTAGAGTTTATATATCCACAATTATTCCGGTTATTAACTATAACACAAATCAAACTTAATAAGATATAATGTTTAATATACAATATATTCAAAGTAATGGATACTGAGTAAAACTAATAAAGAACTAAACGTGTTTAAATTGTCTATGTTGTATTATATTGTTTGTTTGAGTTAAGGTTTTATCATAATATTAATTTATTTATTTCTTAATATTAAAGTAATGTATATGTATATACATATATATATATATATATATATATATATATATATATATATATATATAATTTTGAATGTTACAAAATAGTTAATTTAATAATATTTTGCTATAGAATCTGACAACACACAATTTGCTTAGGTTTTCATGCAGTTCGTAATGAAAAATTAATTAGAACATTTTGTACACAAACTTACGTTATACACCGTTTTAAAAACCGCTTTTATTTTCATGCTGCAAAGGTTCGTTTAACTATTTAAGTTTATTAATTGTGATTGAGATAATTTATGATAAAAATTAAAAGGGAAGAATGTGGGTACATAGTTATGTGACTAAACTAGTTTTTCTTTGTTATACACTGTTTGTAACTTTAATAAAAAAATGAAAACCGTTGCAAAATCAGATTTTATTTATATTATTGGTTACCTAATTTTTATAGAGAACACCATTTTACTTAATTACTAAAATTCAGTGACACCAATACACATCAAAACAAAGTAGAACATTGAACAACAGACCACTAGTTTGCCAGACAATAGCAATCCTTTGTTACAGTGGTGCAGTGACTCACAGACTGGTAAATACAAACAGCGTATCTGTGTTGCTCATTGTTTACAGTTTAATTAGTGTGATTGTTTTGCTTTGATTTTTGAATAAAAAATTTATTATTATATGAATATTTATAGTCAAAATCTGCGTTTACGACGTATTAACAAAATTCTTTTAAGCAAAGAGACTGCATTTGTTGCATTATTGTGTGTGCTTTACTTGCATATTCAACACTTTAAATAATACTTTATGACGACCTATTATATTTTACTCCAGTAAACAAGTTTGCGAATAAAAAATAAAAAACATCTAAGTTGACATGAAAATATTTTATCTGTATTAAAATATATTTATTTCATTATAAGCACTGACGTATTGCATACATTTATTAAAAACAGTATTAATAGTATTAGAGTTATCTGCAATACCATTTATCGTGTGATATAGTTTTAACTGATGGAAGAACATATACAGGGTGAGTTTTTTTTAAAGTGATCCAATAGCTAACTTTTTAATTACACGACTTAGCACCACACTTTAAATTTGGAACTTGCTCAATTTTAAGTTTCACTCAGGGATAAACTTTCAAATTTTTTGAAGATGACCGCCATTTTCCAATATGGCGGTCAACTTTAAAATCTCATATGGAACACCCTATATTTTATGTTGTTTTTAGATTCTACCTAACAAAATAATACATTTTTGCTTTTGAGAGTTTTTCAATATCTCTAATGGTTCAGGAGCTACGTGGACTGGAAGTTTTCATAATTTTTGCCAATATGGCGGCCAACTTTAAAATATTTGATGGAACACCCTGTATTTTATGTTGTTTTTATATTCTACACTACAAAATAAGACATTTTTGCATTTTAGAGTTTTTCTGTATATCTAATAGTTTAGGAGCTACGTGGACTGCAAGTTTTCGGATTTTTTCGGACTGATGATAAAAACTTGCAGTCCACGTAGCTCCTGAAACCATTAGAGATATAGAAAAAACTCTAAAATGCAAAAATGTCTTATTTTGTAGTGTAGGAATATAAAAACAACATAAAATACAGGGTGTTCCATAAAATATTTTAAAGTTGGCCGCCATATTCAGCTCAGGCAGCCGCGCAGTCAACAGCTCTGTTGCCTCGCTCTCAATACATCATTTCTATATACTGCAATTGATAGTTTTGTTCACTAATATCCGTTTTATTACGTGTTAAAGTGGATAATAACTGTAAATAAGTAAAAATGTCATCAATCTGTGGCGTCTGTAAAGATCAACTATCAAAAGATGGAAGTGAGGTTATATGCTCCGGTGGTTGTGAGGTTAGTTTTCCATATAAAGTGCATTAAGACTGATCTAGAGGGCAGAAAGACAAGGTCTTACAAGGACTGGAAGTGTAAAATCTGCAGATCATCTCAACCTGACCAACCTAACGTGAGTAATGACCTAAACATTGATACTGATTGCCTAATTAAGATCTCTGAGGAACTTGCCAACCTAAGAAAGGAGATGAGTGAACTCCGTGCATCAGTTGAGTTTATGTCTGATAAAACAGACTCTACAATACCAATCATGAAAGAAATTAAAAATGAACTAGCCTTGGTAAGGAAAGAAAATGAGCAATTGAAAGTAATTAACAAAAGCCTAACCTCTGATGTATACGAGCTGCAAGACCGAGTGAGATCTCTTGAGCAGTATACTAGGAAAAATAATATAGAGATCAGCGGATTACCATCATCGCCTAACGAAAACATACTCGACATACTGAAGGATGTGAGCCAAACGATAGGCGTAGAGCTGGAAGATAGTCATATCTCGGCTTCCCACCGCATACCGTCATACAGCAGGCAGCGAACACCATCCATAATAGTCCAGTTCCAAAGGAAGGCATTAAAGGACACTTGGATTACCAAATACAGAGAAAAGAGAAATTTAAGTGCTAAACAGGTAAATCAAACTTTCCCCGATCAAAGGGTCTTCATCAGTGATCATCTGTCACCGGAAAAACAAAAGGTTCTTATCAAAGCTAAAGATAAAATGTAAGGACATAGGCTACAAGTTCGCCTGGAGTAGAGATGGAAAATGTTTTGTTAGGAAAAATGAAGGGGAAAAATGCCAGAAGATTGTGACCAATGATGACATTGAAAAACTCAAGTAAGCTTAAATGTTATGTTTGTGTGTTATCTAATAAGTAAATTTAGACTTATAAATTACTTCTGGGGTTTGCTCTATATTTTTGTTTTAACCTGGAATATTGTTACTACTACTTATTAAGTTCCACTAATATTACACTAACTGTTTGATGTTGGATACAAACAATCAGGATTATAATATGTCTCTTAAAGACTTCTTTGGTGCCAATAAAAAATCAGGCTTCAATATAATATACGCAAACATAAGAAGCCTTAGAAAAAACTTTAATACTCTACTTGCAGAAATTAGCCAAATTCAGAACAAATTAGATTTTATTATTTTGAGTGAAGTCTGGATTGGAAGTGACGAACTCCATCTCTATAATATTCCAGGTTACCAATTTTTTGCTTCATGTAACAACACATATAGATCCGGTGGAGTAGTGTGCTATGTTGAAAATGGTTTTGTAGTTGATAAGGTTGAAATGGATATGGTTACTGCTGACTTGTTGTCTCTAAATGTAAGCTGTTTAGGTTATTTTTTTAGATTAGTATGTTTATATAGATTACAGAAGTACTCAGAAAGTGAATTCATTGATGACTTAGCAAATATCTTGCCTCTTCTGAATAATGATACAATATATATAGGCGATATAAATCTAAATATACTGGATAATAACGGAAATACACAAGGTTATTTGAGCCTAATGGACAGTTTTGGATTTTTTTTCAATGGTTAATTCACCTACACGAATATCAAGTATTTCCAGCTCTTGTATTGACCACATTTTTATTAAGAACAGAAGAATAGATATATTTAGAAGTAATGTGTTTGATAATGGTATAACCGATCACTGTATGTTAGGTCTTAGTTTAGTAGAAAATTGTACTTTAAGTAATATGCATGAAAAAACAAAAATAAATTTTAGGAATAATATAGACTATAATATAGTTAAACATAAGTTAATGAATATAAATTGGGGTGATTGTTGTCGATCCAGGGATGTAGATTCAAGCTACGATACTTTTATAGATATTTTATCTGATGTTATCAGTAGCAGCAGTGCATGCAGTAATGGAAATAGTAAATTAAGTAAAGCAAAACTTACCAGTCCTTGGATCACACTTCAGTTAATTAATAAAATAGAAACAAGAAGGAAGTTACATAGAACATTTAGAAAGAGACCTTATGACAGTGCTTTTAAAAACTATTATAACAGATTTTGCAATAATTTAAAAAATGAAATAGACTTCGTAAAAATGCAACATTACACTAACAAAATTAGCGCTTGTAGTGGAGATTCTGCTCAACAATGGAAAATTATAAATAGCCTGACAGGAAAGGAATATAAACAAAACTGTTGATAAGGTTATGTTAGATAATGGCACTGTTGTGACTGATGTGAGAGCTGTAGCCGAGATTATAAATAAACACTTTATCGCATCAGCTGATTATCGCGGTCAAGGTCAGACAACAGCTGTGCCTAGCGACAGTCCACCTACATCTCGAGCCTGTCGGTATTCATTCTTTATGACACCTGCAACTGAAGACGAGGTTATGTCTGTTATAAAACACTTGAAAAAACAAACGTTCAACTGGACACGACTCATTTTCTGTTGAACTTATCAAGAATATTGCTGAATATATTGTCCCCGTTTTAACAAACCTAATTAATTTAAGTTTGTACACTGGTATATTTCCTACAAAATTGAAAACAAGTATTGTCGTTCCCTTATTCAAAAAAGAAAAATCTATTAAATTGGATAACCTCAGGCCTATCAGTCTTCTTTCTGTATTTTCGAAGATCATTGAAAGAATAGTTAATGTTAGACTGTTAAATTACCTAAATAGAAATATTGTTTTAAATACCAATCAATATGGATTCATAAAGGGTAAATCCACTGAAGACGCTCTTATTAACGTAACAAACAGAATTTACAGTAGCCTAAATGAAAACAAAAAAGTGACTGGTTTGTTCATTGAATTTTCGAAAAGCGTTCGATTCTGTTAATCACAACGTGCTAATAAATAAACTGGAATCAATTGGCATTAGAGGCGTTCCCCTGAACTGGTTTAAGAGTTTCCTTACGAATAGATACCAACAGGTGAGAGTTACAAATAATTTAAGTCCACCTTTGCTTATTAAGACAGGTGTCCCTCAAGGCTCTGTAATGTCTGCAACGTTATTCTTAGTTTTTATAAACGACCTTCTTGAACAGCCCTTTGCTGGTGCGGTTAATGCGTTTTGCAGACGATATCGCACTTTTCTATTCAGACGAAGACTCACAATCCCTGTACCGTAAAATAAATCACGATTTAGATTTATTACAGAACTGGTGTAACTCTAATTTTATGATAATTAACGTAAAAAAAACGAAGTACATAAATTTTGGCTATAGAGATTTTGCTTTTCAATATCCGATTACATACCACACTCTTAATTGCACTAAGGTTAACTGTGACTGTTTGAATATTGAGAGGGTAGATAATTTTAATTACTTAGGATTAATTTTGGATGACAAATTAAACTGGAGCGAACATACTCTTAATCTTCATCGAAAAATTTCGCACACGCTAAGAACTTTCTACTTTTTGAGACGCCTATGTGATCCAAATTTATTACGAACACTCTACTTTTCTTTAATTCAATCTAGGTTGCAATACGGGTTAATTTGTTGGGGAGGTTCGTATAAAACATTAATGGATAGGTTAAGAGTTTTTCAAAATCATGTAATACGTATAATTTTAAATAAAAAACCACGGGACAGTTCTTTTCCATTATATTGCCAACTACAAATCTTACCTATACAACACCTTTATGTGTTTAAGGTTTCTAAAATTATTCTACCTGAGAAGTGGAAATGACGGAACACATTCTTTGAGGTATGACACAAGAAATGTAAGTCGTAAAATCTTTAGAATTCCTAAAGTCAACAAAGAATTTTTTAGACAGTGTTTCCTCTATTCTGGACCAAAATTTTTTAACATTTTACCTACAGAAATAAAAGACATAAACAATTTAAAATTATTTCTTCGTAAGTTAAAACAATGGCTTTTTGAAAACAACAATACAATTTTGTTTTAATTTTGTACTAAAGTAAATGCTCCTGTTGTGTTGTACGAATCCTCTTATCTATTTTTTGAAAGTTAAAAAATTTAATCTTTTTGTTTCTTTGGTTAGTTTTATTTACTATTTTTGTTCTTATGTTGTGTATGTCGGCTACTTGATCCTACTCGTTTTACCTTTTTTATTTTATGTTGTTGTGATACTATTACGTTTTTATTCTGTCAGTGATATTGTGTATGATATTCTGCATCTTGTATTGTAATAGTATTATAGGTATTTATATTAGGCGCCCAGAGAGTGGCATTCTGGCTGTTTTTTATTAAATTGTTTATTGTGAACTGAACTCACAACAAGTTGTATTATTACTTTGAATTTAATTTACATGCAGCTAACCACATTACTGGCAGCGTGGTTAGCTTATTCTTAAGAAACTTATGTATATTTTTGTATTTTGAAATTTTATGGAAGAAATAAATCATTATTTCATTATTTCATTATTATTTCATATTGGCAAAAATTTTGAAAACTTCCAGTCCACGTAGCTCCTGAACCATTAGAGATATTGAAAAACTCTCAAAAGCAAAAATGTATTATTTTGTTGAGTAAAATCTAAAAACAACATAAAATATAGGGTGTTCCATAAGAGATTTTAAAGTTGACCACCATATTGGAAAATGGCGGCCATCTTCAAAAAATTTGAAAGTGTATCCCTGACTGAAACTTAAAATTGAGCAAGTTCCAAATTTAAAGTGTGGTGCTAAGTCGTGTAATTAAAAAGTTAGCTATTGGATCACTTTAAAAAACTCACCCTGTATATATATATATATATATATATATATATATATATCATGTAGAAAATGTTAAACTGATTAAAATGTTACTACATAATAGGCAATATGCATTATGTAGACAAATATAAATCACATATGATAATTAGAATTTTTAATTTTATGTCGTGAATTAATATACAGAACATGTGGTATTAACTATATGATATGTAATAGACTTATTGAATATAGTTTCCATGTAAAACATTAAGATACATAAGTATAGTACATATACAGACATACATATTATGCATATATGTAAGCAAATATATTTCTTACCAACAGTTACCCACAGATTTAGAAGTGAATTTTTATAGAGTACCCCGTAGGTTCTAGTCATATTCTTTTAAGCAGGATAACAAACACTTCTCATAATAAGCAATGTTCGCTAGAAAGTAAAATAGTAATTTAAGTTAATAGAGATTTTATGAGTAAACATGAAATACAGAAATTTCTTTACATCATTCCGCACTATTTGATAAACATGTCCAATTTTCACCTATTTTACTTATTTTTAAGTGCTTAGAGTTCCCAGTAATCTTAGAAAGGTAACTTATGGTGTAATAAGTAAGATTCATATGATAGTTTTAGGGATAAAGAAGACATAAATAAAGAATACTTAATATGAAATGTTTATTGTTTATAGGTAAAAAAGTGAAAAAAATGGCACTAGCTCTTACTTCAGGTTTAGCACATGAAAAATAATTTCTAGTAACAACAAATAAAATTCCACACGCCATGGCAAGTTTGCTTTGTTGTCGGTAAACAAGTTGACTAATCGGTCTGGTAGGCCTAATAGGTTGCTTAGCGGCGTTAGCATTTTTGTAACGATAAACGTAATAAATAGAATATTAGACAACAATATTTAACTTTAAAAGTTTTAACACTCACACATATTACAGGTGTTCGTCCCCTAATTCACTCACTCTCTCTCTCTCTCTCTCTCGTAACTTTTTTCTCTGCTCTAACGAAAACCAACACCTTCGGGAAGGAATTATCCACTATCAGAAAAAGTGGTGAACGCTGTGGAGGTGACATTGAGGGTACACTCAAAAAATGGGACAATTTCCATCACATTCAAGGGAGTCGATATTGAGAAGGACCATCAACATTAGAAGGCTACGAAGCGAAACAATTAGAATAATTTTTATTTACCTTATAAAAATGTCTACTTGTGAACCTCTTAAATAAACTTGGCTCTTTATAGTTACACATTTACCAGAATCCTATCTGAATCCTTTGATACGTGTAAAAATCGTGGTGCACAAACTTTTTTCTGCCTTGCATGATAATGATGAACTCAGGATGTCAATAGTTTTGAATCAGGCTCGTCGTGTGCAATTATAATTTAGCCTATTTGTAGAGGATACTCTTTAAGTAGGGGATACCACAGCAACAATAGAGTAATTAAAAAAATACCCAACAATAACATTTTGAAGCAGCAAGCTACAAAGAAATGTTTGCTTGTAAATATTGGTGACTAGTTAAACTATTGAATGGTTTAAACACGTGACTCGTAACATGGTCTATCAAACAACTAAATCCCGATATTTTAACCTTTCAAGGTGTAATAAAAGAGTACAGTAATATATAAGTGTTCGATTTGCAACATCTATGTTGTTTATTTGTTTAATATGCACGTTTAAGTATTAAATAGTTGTTTATGACCATGTTTAGTTTATTAAAATTAGAATATTAAAGAAGTGTAAATTAATTTATATAATCAGTATAGACGTAAACACACACATTATATTTCCTAATTTAACTGATTTAGATAGTATTATTAAACTTTAATATAGTGTAATAATTATAATAGCTATAGTTATTATAATAGCTATCCTTAATTATTGTAATAATTATAACACTATATTTATTATAATTATAATAGCTTAAATATAATAATAATGTCTTTTAGGACTAAAATTAAGTTTTCAAATCAAAATTGACTGAAATAAAAATTTAAACTGATTAATTATCGATGAAAGAAGATATTGATGACGCTTTTTGTTTAAAACCCTAATCCCCTCGAGAAATTAGTCTAACGAGGCCTGTTGACGGTTTTGCGTTTGATAGCTGGTATTAAACATGAGAAAAATCACTGTGAGAACTTAAATAATAATAATTATTATTAATATCAGGTACAATATTCTAATTAAAGTTATTTATAATGATGCATTTATTTGGATAAAAGAATTAACTAAAATATGTTCTTAAAATTTAAAACTCCTTAATCTACTGCGGTTGATGCAAAAGTTAATACATTTAATTATATTAATATATTACTTTACACAATTAAAACAAACAATGCAATACTCATTACCACACGTTTTTATCACTTATTTTAAATAAATAAATAAATGCTTTGTTTAATGTTGAAGAGGTACGTTAATAAATACATGTATGTAAATGTATACATGAAACTAATATATAAATATTTGTTTTAGTTTTTTACCGTTAGAAAGATGTGAGGTAAACTCACAACAGTATTAGATAATATCCTTGTCTTATTAGAGTTGTTACGATGTATTAAACACACTCCACATCAACATAAAGTAATGCTTTGATAAAAACCTGCATTAACTTACTTATGTGCTTGTTAAAATAACTGTTCATTTCATTACAAAATATATTCTATGTAGTAGTTAATATTACAAACCGTTTTGTTCATAGTATTTAGGACCAATGGTTCATTATTTGTTTTTATCTATTATATAAAAATGAAACTGTTCGTGTGTAACAGCATCACTCAAAAACGGCTGGACGGATTCGCCTATTTTTTTTTTTTAATTTGTTCGTCTTGATCTGTAGAAGGTTATAGGATACTTTTTATCCCTTTCCCGATTCAGGATTCCGCCCCACTGGTTACAGAAATACCCGTAAGAAATGCATTGCAGCAAACATATGTTATTAAGTGAAAGAGTCTTTTCAAATTTTTAATCAGCTGTTCTTTGTAAACATATATAATGCGACAAAAAATATATTTATATATAATTTAATTACTACACTTATAGTTTTAAAAGCATAGAGTAAGCTTAAGAGAAACGACAAATTTTGTTTAAACTGTTTCTGCAATCACTGTTAAACATAGACTTTACTATCCAGATAATACAATTCAAATTTGACGTAAAAATTCACCTTTAACTGCAATATTTATTTAATATAAACCATGCTCATGCTTGATCAGAAGAGCAATGCAGATATCATAATTACTATCTTACGTTGGCTACAAATATAAAGAATGTTATAAAATCAACCTTAGTTGTTTTTTTTTGACAGAAGTATCAGGAATGTGGGTACATACCTTCATAATGCGCCCAAGAAGCTCACGAAGGAACGACTATCAATTATCTCAGCAATGTTTAGAATGTGATAGAAAATGAATAAGTGAATATAGTGTACTGTTTTCAACGGGAAATTGCGTGCGAAGCCGCGGGAAACTTATTGAAATGCGCAGCGAAGCGCGCCGGGTCCGCTAGTAGTATACAATAATTTTCGTATCAACTTTATACCGTAGGAAGTTTTACAAGTACATAAGTACAGTATATATTGAAACACAAATACACTCGTAGGTACATACAGTAACACATATTTGATATACATGTTTCTTCTTTTTTCAATATTTTACCTACAGAACCATACACCAGAAGTAACTTCCACCATTACGTTCTCTCTGAAGCGCCGTTGCATCATATTGGAACTGTTCAATCCACACTATACAATATCCTTGTTTCGAAAGACAACGTATTATCGCTGTTGTACGTTTTCCAAGCAGTCCCTCGTATTATATCTTTTCATGTTCCCCGTCTTGATTTGCGTTAAAAAAACAATATTTTTTATTCAAATAGGGTCTCATGGTAGAGCGTATCACATATCTTGTAAAGGTATTTAATATTTAATCAAAAAATGTGTTCAGACTGTGATAAAATTTTAAACACAATACTAATAAGAAGTTCTTATTATATGACAATTAAATTTATAAGCCGTATGTTTGCTTTTACTTTTTCAAACGTATCGAATAATAAAACTTTATCCAACCCACGTTTTCTCTATCAATCACAATATCCCCTTTCGTGAATATAATATATATCAAACTTTCGATCTCGTTCTGGACATGTACATTTATAATAAAACGTCTTAATTTCTAGAAGTGTGGTTGTTATGGATATGGGTGTGATTTCAAGGTGAATAGTAGATGTCATAAAAAGTAGGAGTTTGATACTAGGCGGTTAGAGAATCTTACGTATATATATATATATATATATATATATATATATATATATATATATACTAGCAGACCCGACAGGACGTTGTCCTGTACACGTTAAAAGAATTTAATTATAGTTAATTAAAATTACAGTATAGTATCGGAACTGGCCAACATAATTTAATTTATCTAAAATACTAAATAAGTATTCCGTATAGGGCTGAAGTATAATAAGTGGCCACCATCACAATCGAATTATAGATATTTCTAATTAGCCTATCTAAACTACTAAAATGACAAACTGAATTAGATTATAGTTATTTAAAGGCTGAATTATAATAAGCGGCCAACATCGCAAATCAAATTATTGATATTTCTAATTAGCCTATCTAAACTACCGAATTTTATTATCTTTATATTTCTTGTGTGCGTGTGTATGGAGCTGAACTCCTCCTAATTGGGTGGACCATCTTGGAATGTTTTACATTGTATCCAGCAGAATGCGCTACGATCACAGTTTCAAATGTTTTCTATTTTAATTCCAGGTTTTCCTGACAGTTTGTGCTGCTATCAAATATGTGTGTTGCTTTGTAACATTGTGTAATTATTGTAGTGAGTGCTAATTGTAATAATACATTAATAGAGATTGAAGATGTTTGAAGTACATAAAAAAACTATAGTCATTCATTGAAGTTATTGAACTAATTTTTGAAAATTTATTGAACGAAGTGAGTATATTGGTCGCATAACCTAAGTAGCATACAAATCAAAAGGTTGTTTTTCTATGTGTGAATAACTATTGTTAACAGTTTGGTCACATAAGTTCAAATTAAGAAGCATATAAATCACATGATTGAATAACTATTCGTCCTCTTCCACGAAGACGTGGCATTTTTCTGTAAAAATAAAATTCTGTATAATAGTACACAATGAATATGAGTAACTTATTCAATATGTAATTTTAATTAAGTAACTTCTAGATAAAAATGTATAACAACATAGACTACAGTATCTAAAATACTAAAGAAGTATTCCCTATAGGTCTGAAGTACAATAAGTGGCCACCATCACAATCAAATTATTGATATTTCTGATTAATCTATCTAAACTACCGAATTACATTATAATTGTTTAAAATTACTGTATAGTATCGGAACTGGCCAACAGAATTTAATTTATCTAATAAACTAAATAAGTATTCCCTATAGGTCTGAAGTACAATAAGTGGCCACCATCACAATCGAATTATTGATATATCTGAATAGCCTATCTAAAGTACTAAAATGACGATCCAAATTAGATTATAGTTATTTAAAGGGAGAAGTATAATAAGCGGCCACCATCTCAATCGAATTGATATTTCTGAATAGCCTATCTAAACTACTAAATGATGATCCGAATTAGATTATAGTTATTTAAAGGCTGAAGTATATATATATATATCTAATATACTAAATAAGTATTCCCTATAGGTCTGAAGTACAATAAGTGGCCACCATCACATTCAAATTATTGATATATCTGAATAGCCTATCTACTACTAAAATGACAATCCATATTATAGTTATTTAAAGGCTGAAGTATAATAAGCAGCCACCATCTCAATCGAATTATTGATATTTCTGATTAGCCTATCTAAACTACTGAATTTCATTATAGATATTTAAAATTACAGTATAGTATCAGAACTGGCCAACAGAATTTAATTTAAAACCAATTCCTACATTATTAACAATAGTTATTGACACATGTGATTCTCTATTAATTTAATATTACAATTAGCACTCACACAATAATTACACGATGATACAAAACAACACACAAATTTGATAGCAGCACAAACTGTCGGGAAAACCTGGAATTAAAATAGAAAAAAACATTTGAAACATGCGATCGTAGCGCATTCTGCTGGATCCAATTTAAAACATACCAAGATAAAAAACAATTTATTTATAAACCAAAAATTAACTGATCAATCACTGCACACTTAATATTTACCAATTTCAGTTAAAAGTGTATTTTACTAAAACTTCCAATTTTATATCTGGATAACCTCTATTGATATTCCTGATTAGCCTAATCTAAACTACCGAATTTCATTATAGTTATTTAAAATTACAGTATAGTATCAGAACTGGCCAACAGAATTTAATTTAAAACCAATTCCTACACTATTAACAATAGTTATTCACACATGTGATTTGTATGCTACTTAATTTGAACTTATCTGACCAATTTTGACTGCAGATTAAAAATGTAAATTACAACAAATTATTTGAAATCCATTAGTTTAAAACTTGATTATCTAAAATGTCAAAAATAGTTATTCACACATAGAAACACAACCTTATGATTTGTATGCTACTTAGGTTATTTGAGGTAATGCGACCAATAATCTCTATTAATGTACTATTACAATTTTAGCACTCACACAATAATTACACAATGTTTTATTTTTTATTTTCTTCCTTTTGCCTGTTGGCTGGCCTTTATAAACTTATAACGCGGCCACGTAGTACACTTTTTATAACTTTATTCTATTATATTTTAATGTTATTTGCCGTATTTACTTTTGAAACATGAACCTTACAAAACAACACACACACATTGATAGCAGCACAAACTGTCGGGAAAACCTGGAATTAAAATAGAAAAACATTTGAAACTCCGATCGTAGCGCATTCTTCCAAGATCAACACTTAATAATTTACTAAGAATTTCACTTAAAAGCTAAAACTTCCAATTTTATATCTGGATAATCTCTATCCTCCAAAGTGAGTACAGAATATATTGAAATAAGAAGTGGTGTTATTTTTATATGTTTATGCTTACTCTATGCTTTCAAGACTATAATTGATTAAACGTATGGCTGTGTTGTAATATTATAATGTTTACATAGAACAACTGGTGAAAATTTAACTTTGCAATCTGCATTAGACTACTGATCAAGCACTTCATAATAACGTAATCTAAATGTAAACAAATGTTTCTGCCTCTTTGGTGAACTTCAGCTGAAAATATTCACAGCTGTTAAGTATCAGTTCACTTTGTATTACGTGTCGTAGCACAGTCTGTCGGATCCAATATAAAACACTCCAACATCAACAATTTATAATTAAAAATTTAATTAAATTTGACCGAATAAATAATTATAATGAAATTCAGTAGTTTGGATAGGCTATTCAGTAATATCAATAATTCTATTGTGATGGTGGCTGCTTATTATACTTCAGCCTTTAAATAACTATAATCCAATTCGGATAGTAGTTTGGATAGGCTATTCAGAAATATCAATAATTCGATTGTGATGGAGGCCACTTATTATACTTCAGCCCTATTGGAAAACCATCTTATTTGTTTATGTACACTCCTGAAGGATTAACAAAAGATATTGGACATTCAATAGCATTACGATAAATTAAGTTGTAAATTTAAAAAATTTACTTGTTATAAAATTAGTAATTTAAAATTACAGTATAATGTCGGAACTGGCCAACAGAATTTAATTTAAAACCAATTCCTACACTATTAACAATAAGTAGTTATTCACACATGTGATTTGTATGCTACTTAATTTGAACTTATGTGACCAATTCTGACTGCAGATTAAAAAATGTAAATTACAACAAATTATTTTAAATCCAATTAGTTTAAAACTTGATTATCTAAACTGTTAACAATATTCACAAATAGAAACACAACCTTTTGATTTGTATGCTACTTAGGTTATTTGAGGTATGCGACCAATATACTCACTTCAATGTGCAAAATGAGTTCAATAACTTTAATAAATAAGTATAGTTTTTTATGCACTTTAAACATCTTCAATCTCTATTAATGTATTATAACAATTAGCACTCACACAATAATTACAGAATGTTACAAAACAACACACAAATTTGATAGCAGCACAAAATGTCGGGAAAACCTGGAATTAAAATAGAAAAACATTATGGCTGTGTTGTAATATTAGGCCTATAATGTTTACGTAGAACAATTGGTGAAACTTCATCTTTGCAATCTGCATTACACTACTGATCAAGCACTTTACAAATTTAAAATATTAACTTTCTAAATTTTAAATGTGAACAAATGTTTCTGCCTCTTTGATGAACTTCAGCTGAAAATATTCACAGCTGTTAAGTATCAGTTCACTTTGTATTACGTGTCGTTCGTGGCGCAGTCTGGCGGATCCAATGTTAAACACTCCACCATCAACAACAATTTATTATTAAAAAATTAATTAAATAAACTATTAAAAACTTGACCGAATTATGAATCTAAACCATTCTCGGATCCAACTGAAGAGACACAAAAAGTTTCATTAAAATCGGTCCACCCGTTTAGGAGGAGTTTAGGACCATACACACGCACACAAGAAATATATATATAAAGATATATATATATATATATATATATATATATATATATATACGTAAATAATAGTTTACGTATAACTACTAAATAATAGTTTCCTTTATAGTACACTTAGAGAACAAGTGGAAAAAGTTTTGAAATATTATAACCTGAGCCCCATTAAATCGTGAAGTAATTTAAAGGGCATTAGTGAAAAAATTAAGATATAAGAGAATTTACTAGATTTATTGTTTGAGGCTAGTAAATGTTACTATTTATTTTCCAATATCCATAAGGCACCAGGGTAAAGATTTTCACAATGGGGATAGCAAATCCTGTTTTATTAATACATTATTACAAGAATCTATGAAATATATAACGACTCTATACGGACGTCCTAAGTTAATTATTAAGCAAATATCTTTAAATATAAATTATCTATGATCATCTTGAGTTCTTTCCAGCATTTGATAGCACAAAGTTTTTTCCTTGTTCGGGACAAACGCAATATTCTTCTTATAGAAATTGTTTATTACTTTCAAAGTTAAGATGACTAAAACGTATTTTTTAAATAGAGTATGTTTGTGAAATCTTATTTAAATCAATAATTTTGATCTACGTCATATATTAATTACTTTTAATGTTGGAAAACTTAGAAAGGATAACAAACAGTATTTCTAGATTGTTACACACGTCCCTTTTTTAAAGATAAAGAGGCATTTTTTTTTGTTCAGCCATTTGTTTTGTACATATGTAATTTGAGTAAAGTGTGCCTTCAATGTTCTCTACGAGATATTTTATTTTATGGATATTAAAATATACTATAGTATATCTGAATATCGGTTTATCTAAATATTTCTAAATGGGGTAAATTATAGCTTGATACATAATTCAGTATTTGGGGGAGTAACATCTATTATCTTTAAGCTTATGAACATTTCCTTAAAGTACCTATATCGGAAAACTCCAAATTTGTTCACGCTATTTATGTCGATGCTCAGAATTTATGTAAGCAAAATAACAGTAAATAAGAATAACTCCAATATCAAACATAATACTTACTTATTATTTATATGTATCTTTTTAATATTCCCAGAGGGTCCACTTCTGGCTGGTTTATAAATTCCAGTTGAAACCACACTGGGTATAAAAAAACAACGTGTCACTTAAATCTAGAAAAATGTAGGATTGTCCAGGCCCAGAAAATCACCAACCATGATGATATTCTGGGGTACAAGGGTAATTCGATAGGTCTATTCTAGAAAGATGACTGTTGTAGTTAATAGGCTTCATTCACTAAGAGGCAAAGGTTCTTGCCAGCCTAAACATGAAGGTGTTCCACCCCTTCCCTGCTTTGACTGAAAAGGCTGGTTCAGAGCTGGCTTTTTCTTCTTGCGAGAGGACATGACTTGAGATTAGTGCCATATAGTTTTTGCCCGTGAATTTTCTAAAGGAGATGGCCACTACCCGCAACCTTACTATCCAGAATATCTCGATGTAAGCAGCGCAAAGGTTCTTAACTAATCTTTTCGCCTTATGTTTCAGGATTGCTGCGTAAATAAAACTGTAATGGACCCCAACTAATATTGTTTCAACATGTTATTTACACCTTCTAATTATCCTATGGTGTTGGAACTAAGAATGAAGTATGCAAGTAAGAAGAGAAATAATTCACTGAATAATCTAGCTTATTTAAAGACTGCATACAAAATCAAGGATATTTTATATTACATTCCAAGAATTATCACTTTTTGTCCGATTGCATTTGACTCTTCGTCATGTATGTTTGTATCTTTCGTTTCAACGCTATTTCAAATTACAAACTTGTTCCATACACGTACTTTTTCAATAAAAGTAATACTGAAATGTGTTTTTTTACCTATAAAACTCACATAAATAAGACACCTGATATTGTGACGTCGGGGCCCATGTTCCCGCCGTCTGGAAGTACTGGGGGGGGGAAGGTGAGCAAGGTGAGCGCCCGAGGCAGTGTGTACGTGAGAGGACTCCGGCGCGAGCGGACGTCCGAGCTCCCTGAGGGCCGATCTAGTGTAGGGCTTAGCCTAGTGATGGTCGTGACGCGTGGTGTCCGTGGGTTTGGAAGTGTTGTTGTTTAAGTGAATAAAGTTGCTGTAATCGGAGCTGCGTTTGGTTCCTGAGTACACCCCCTTCGCCCCAGCTAAGCAGGAGGCGTGACAAATTGGTGGAGGCAGCTAGGTATCCTGAGGTGATCCAGAACCAAAGACGGATTAACGATCCCAGGTTAGTAATATAATATTTAATAGTAACATAATATACTAGTGAAATATTTCTTTTTAAAAATTCGGATTTTTTTTTAAAGTAAATTGATTAAGTTGAAAAAAAAATGTTGATTGAAAGAACAAGAGAGAAAGTTAGTTTTTGATCCAAATAATTGTAGTTACCTTTTGAAAGCAAAGTGTAATTTGGAGTAAATAATTTTATTTGATTTCTCGTAGCTTGTAAGCCGAACATAATTTTGTAGTTGTTGTAAGAGTAGCCTACTTAGTAGCCACAGTGCGTCGAAACCAAGGTACCGGTAAGGGAGGCAACCTACCCGTGATGTAAACAAAGCTGTTCCTTTTTATTGGTGAATAGAATAATTTTGAGAAACGGTTTGTGTTTTTATAAAGTGGTTTAACAAAAAAAAAAAAAAAAAAAAAAAAAAAAGAGAGAGCTTGTCCATGGGTAGGCCAGGTCAAACCCAATTGGTACGACGACTGTCGCGGCATTGAAATTGTTGTGGTGTTTTGAATAACCCCTTGTGTTCAGGGGAATATGTATATTTAAATTGTTGATTTGATTTGGATTGAGATTGTGATTGTGATTTTGATTTTGTTTTTTGAAGTGGAGGACAACGTGGAGGAGTATATAGCCCCAATTTGGAAGAGTGGCAACGGCCAATGGCTGGAACGAGGATAAGATGTTGGTTATTCTCCCCTGTTAACTGGAAGGGGCCGCTCTGAAATGGTACGAAAACCTAGAGCAATCTTTAGGAGCCAATATCACCTGGGAGCGGGTAAAGAATGGAATGAAGGATACGTTACAAGCAATCGCTTGGGATGAACAGATGGAGTTCCGACTGCGGATGCGGATGCAAGGGGAGGAGGAGCCCGTAGAATCGTATGTACGAGATGTGTTAAATTTATGTTCAAAAGTGGACCCCGGAATGAACGAGAGAACTAAGATCAAACATGTTTTAAGAGGATTGAGGCCATCTCTATTGGAGAAAGTGATGGTGATGACCAATGACACTCTAGAAAGCCTACTGGCTAACGTAAGGAAGATCCAGACCGCACGTTTCATGGCTGGACAGCGGGTAGACCACCTACTGGGGGAAGTCTCATCAAAGGCGACAACTACAGGGAACGCCAGTCAGCCATCTAAGACGGAAAGAACACAGGAGCTAGAAAGCAAACTAGAAAACTTAACATCTGAATTTGCCAAGTTAAGCATGCGTCTTCTAGAACAGCAGGAGAAGAATCGAGATACACGAGGCCGCATGACTGAGAACAATAAGCAACAGCCAAGGGTTCAGTTCGAAGTTTCCGAGGGAAAGAAGAGCACAAGATGGTGAACAGTATGGAAGGTGGAACCGAGGGAGAGCAAGAGGAGCCTACTCTACCTCGAATCGTGGAAGAACTAGTGACGGTCGAGTGATATGTTACCAGTGCAATAGACCCGGTCATTATGCTGTTGCCTGTCGCTCAGGAAATCAGGGAAACGACAGAGGGAATCACTAAATCAGGGAGCGAGTGGTTCCGCTAGAATGAGCTCCCAACAACAGAGGGAACATCCTAATGAACAGAGGATGAGCGTCATGTGCCAAGAACATGAGCGCCGTGAATGGCATGACACATGGAGGAGATACAACCGTAATCCACGCCATGAGTATCGCTGTGGGGATTTTACCAACGCTATACCCAAGGAATTCCCTCGTCCCGAGGCCAGTACTGTTAGGACCGTGGGAGTATTGGAAATAAAAGGAAAATTAAATCATAGGACAATGCCAATAATATTAGATACTGGGGCCTGTGTGAGTTGTGTTGATGAGAATCTGGTAGCCAACGTGAGAGACAGGATTAAAGCAGTACAAGGAATGAATGTTAAGACAGCCACCGATGAGCCAGTACAGATTTTGGGTAGAATAGAAATTATCTTAGAAATCAGCCACTGTGTGATATTGTTCCCAGTGTTTGTGGCCAAAGGAGTGGGTGACTGTTGTATCCTGGGTAACGATTTCCACCTGAAGTTTGGTACAACAATAGTTTTCTCGAGGAGAAGAGCCCAATTTATAATCGCCAACGGAAGAAAAATCTCAGTAGATTTCCTCAGCGCGGAAAAAGACGCCAAGTATTTGCGTCCACCTCCAGACCCCTCGTGGTTGAAGCACATACAGTTTGAAGAAAGACAACAGATACAGGCGAGAGTAATATGTGATGATTCTACTGAACTCCCTCCAAGAAGTCAGAGACTCCTGAAAATTAAGTACGAAGGTTTGTTGCCCACTTTAGGAGTTATGGAACCAAAGGAAGGAATATTTAGAGAAAAATCTGTTCTAGTGCCCTACGGATTGACTCACGCCGAGCCACCTGACAAAGTATTGGTGATGAATCTGGCAGATGATAAAAAGTGCCTACAAAGAGGCGAAGTGTTAGCGGAGGTATATGAAATTTGTGAACTGCGAGAAGAACCGACCAGCGAAGTCGAGGGAGCAAGACAAGAAAAGAGCGAGCTTGTGGAGGCAAACATAGATAATAATCCGCAATTATCCCCAGATAAAATAAAAAGCCCTACTTAAACTGCTGACAGAGTTTAGAGACCGCTTTGCCTGGAATAAATCTCAAATAGGACGAACAAACGTGTGTGAACTGGCCATTCCACTCACTGACGATACCCCAGTGCATCAACCTCCCTATAGGATGTCGCATCGTGAGCGAGAGATTATCAGGGAACAGGTGGATGAAATGCTAACGAAAGGAGTCATTCGGAAAAGTAACAGCGCTTACGCATCTCCAGTTGTACTCGTAAAGAAGAAGAACGACACATGGAGGTTCTGTGTAGATTTGCGTAAATGGAACCTATGTATCCAAGATCTAGCGTATCCCTTACCATTAATTGGAGATATATTGACATACTTGAACGGATGTCAATGGTTCTGCAACCCTAGACATGAACTTTGGTTATTGGCAAATACCAATTAAGGAGGAGGATAAGCACAAAACTGCTTTTATAACGGCAGACGGCCTTTGGGAGTGGGAATGTACCCCCTTTGGACTCAAGACTAGCCCAGCGGTGTTCCAGAGATGTATGGACCAGGTACTAGCAAGGTTGAAATGGGGGAGCTGTCTGGTTTACCTCGATGACGTATTAGTCATGGCACCAGCATATGATGACATGCTGAGCAGATTAAGGCAGGTCTTGGAAAGGCTTAGATTCAGCCTCTATGACTCTTAATCCAACCAAATGTTCGTTCGGGTATAGCGAAGTCAAGATCTTAGGACATACGGTAAACGCCCAAGGTATAAGTCCAAACCCTGACAAGATACAAGTAGTAAAAGACTTTGAGGCTCCAAGACGACTAAGAACTCTGCGATCCTTTATTGGTATGTGTAATTATTACAGATCTTTTGTGCCGGATTTCTCTAAGGTAGTTGTACCAGGAAGGATGTAAGATTCCATTGGGTCCTGAACAGGAGGCAGCCTTTGTAGATCTGAAGGAGCGCCTGACATCAGCTCCAATTCTGAGATATCTTGACCCAAAGTTGCCCATTGAGTTGCACACTGATGCGAGTGACCAAGGAGTAGACGCAGCCCTTATGCAAAAGGATGGAGAGACATTGCTTCCAGTAGCGTATGGTTCACGAAGGTTATCGGATGCCGAGAAGAAATACACTACAACTGAGAAAGAGTACATCGCTGTGGTCTGGGCGGCCCAACATTTTAGGCAGTTCGAAAGTTTACTATAGTGGTGGACCACCACGCGCTATGTTGGTTAGACAAGAACAGAGACCTGTCGGGCAGACTGGGCCGTTGGGCTCTCAAACTTATGGAATTTTATTACAAGATTAAACACAAGCGAGGGAGATTGCACGTGGTACCAGACTGTCTATCAAGGAATCACGGAGGGGTAGACGATCCGGAGGATCAGGACAAGACCAATGATATCCCAATGTTAGCAATTAACCTGAAAGATCTCACCAGTCTACAGAGAGAAGATCCCGATTGCAAGAGGATAATAGAAGCAGTTCAAGACCCCGACGGAGCAGCTACCGCAGATCGACGGTTAGCTAAGAGCTTTATAGTTGAAGATGGGTTACTATATAAGAAGAATGTCGCACATGTAGGTCACAAGAAGTTACTAGTGATCCAAAAAAGTATCAGAGATGAGGTGTTATTTGAATGTCATGACAGTCCGTTATCTGGCGGCCATCTGGGGTTCAGTAAAACATTCTTCAAGATAAAAAGCAGATACTACTGGCCAAGTATGGTTAAGGAAGTTGAACGATACGTAAAAACGTGCCCGGACTGCCAGAGTCGCAAGACACCCAAACGAGCAGCCGCAGGGTTCTTAAAACCTATTGCCGTGGGACAGCCATTAGATACCATAGGAGTGGACTTCTTGGGACCGTTTCCGAGGTCAGCGAAAGGGAATGTGTATATAATAGTAGCAGTAGACTACGCCACAAAGTGGGCAGAGGCCGAGGCAACGAGAACCACGACTGCTGAAACAACAGTGAGGTTCCTAGTAAACAGGATAATCTGTAAGTTCGGATGCCCAAAGAAGATATTGTCAGATAGGGGGACGAATTTCACATCCTCCTTGGTGAAAGAATGGTTAAAAGGATTGGGAATACGACCCAGTATTTACAACTGCCTACCACCCCATGTGTAATAGATTGACAGAACATTTTAACGGTACTTTGGCCCAAATGCTGTCGAATTATGTCAGCACTAACCAGAGAGACTGGGATTTGTATGTAAGCCTTACTTGCTTTAGCTATAACACATCTGTACAGAGACAACTCGACACACACCCTTCTTCCTTATGTATGGTCGAGAAGCACGACCCCCATAGACGTTTCCCTACGCCAAAATGCGTCAGAGGACCCACAAGTCGAGAAAATTCTGGAGAGAGTTCAGAAGTGCCGTGAAGACGTACAGAAGATAATCAGCGGTACACAGAAGAAGCAGAAACAGAGGTTTGATAGGACCCATCGACATGTGGAATTTGAACCAGGGGATCAAGTAATGGTGTGGACTCCCATCCGCAAGAAGGGTAGATCGACTAAACTGCTACACAGATGTTATGGACCATACCAGGTCGAGGCTAAGCTATCGGACGTGAACTACGTGATACTAGTCACCAAAGGAAAGAAGCCTCCGTTCCAGGACACAATTCACGTTAGTCGGCTGAAGCGGTACTAACCTAGGAAAACTGTGAGAGGGTTATGGTAAACAAAACAAAATGGACTAAAAGTAGTTGTAAATAATATTTAGTAAAAGGTAGATTAATAATTATTAATGTAGGACCATGTTCAATTTTTGGACTTTCCAATTTATTGTGAATTGTAGTGAGTGGTAGTAAAACCTTAACATTAGTGCACGAAATGAGGAACTCATGAAGGTGTGCTTCACGACAATCAATAGCCGGTGAATGAACTATGAACGTGCCGTCAGCAAGATCAAAGTTCGAACGGAAGGGGAGAGTGTGAAGACCTTGCTGAGGACAATTAGTTCGGTTAGT